>NW_026266615.1:0-25000 GCF_025860055.1 Xyrauchen texanus | reverse complement strand
TTAACACTACAAGATTCTGACTATTCTGACCAACCTTTAGAATGCTAAATGAATCTGTAAATGCATTAACTGTGATAGGGGCCATTCATACCAAACACATCCTTGCACTAAAAAAGGTAGATGCAGCACTAAGTATAGAGCAGAACACAGATGTCTCAAGATGTGTTTTAAACAGTCTGAGAAACAAAGAAATACCCCCAAAAACGCAGTGCTCCTGCATGAGTCGCTTACAAAACAGTGAGTGAACAACCCCATAGAAAGTAATGGTGAAAGTAACGCTCAGTTATTTGAAATGAACCTAGAATACTCGAAGAACAACTGGACTTTTTAAACACTGTCACAAAATGTTTTGCTATGGTTATCTTTCTATGTGCATATTGCCTGATGGCAAATGTCTGGTGTTCTTAGCTTGCCAGATCTTATTGTCCACAAATTTCCAATGCAAAAGAGCCCAGGCCACACAGTACATGATGTCATAATTTGCTCTGTATTTTTCCACTGTTTTTTTCCTCCATGTGTTATGTTTTGTAAAACTATTTGAGACTCTGTTGTTTGTGCCTTCATCTGAGGCAAATGACAGCAGATGCCAGTTACTGTACATTATCTCCAGCCGATTTAGAGAAAGATGTTTTAAATGTGCTACGCAGGTGCTACAGCATTCTGGCTAATGCTCGGATGAAGAGACGTGTTGAACTAACTTGGTGTAAATGAGAGCAGACAGCTAGCCAGCTATGAGACAACTGGGCATTATTCTACCTCCCAGACAGACAGCTGTTGAGAGCAGGCACTGATAGTATCGTACTGTAATTGTGTTGTCTGGCAGACTTTAGAAGATTATGTCTCACTTTAATCAGACACAAATGAAAGGGAAGATCAGTGTTCTTCAGTAATCTGAGAGTCAACAAAGAGACGTAAATGCCCACAGAAAAGGTGTTATGCCTGAGGCTTTGATCCACTAAGCATCTGTTATGAGTTACGGTACATCGTAACCAGACACCACACAATAAAAATATATATTTCATGTTGATTTGAGTTTTTGTCCTAACCAGCTTCGATCGTGATGTTGTCCATTGCTTAGTTTCTATTTCTGCAGCGTTGCGCTGGGTAGCCCAGCTTGTTGGTCCAAACTCCTGCTCCTCATGACTGTACATTTGAACATCACATATCTTCAGTTTCACATTGAGTCTGGACTGATAAATTGCTTGTCTCTGGAGATGTTTTGCATTGTGCAGGATTAGGACACAAACTGACAAGATTCAGGTTGCAATTTGGTCAGGCTATTGGACTGCAGCCAGTCATTGATCACTACTGAAATGATTCCTATACATACATTTTTAGCTTTAGCAGAGAAAATTCACTACATTTTAGAGGTAACAGTATTTGGAGTGTTTGTTCTGTTATATGTTATTGTCATCTCTCTCTGTGTCTTATTTCTCCCTGCAGATATGAGCTACGGATTCGATACTTGCCCAAAGGGTTTTTAAAACAGTTTACTGAGGACCAGCCAACTCTCAACTACTTTTATCATCAGGTGATGGATAATTTCATCTGGCAGTGAAAACACTACCTCATCTCACCAGCTCACACAGAGCATAAAAAACATTATTGAGGGTGTAGTGGTTAACGTTCAGCGCTGGTCCCTGATACGATTCCTCGCCATGTTGCTAGTTCAGTCCGCACAAGAGCAAGTCATGAGCTTATCCCCAGGTTTCTCCAGGTGGATTGTCAGTATAATGTTAAAGGAATAGTTCACCCAGAAATTAGAATTCTTTCATTTACTCACACTCATGTCATCCCAGATGTGTCTTTCTTTCTTCAGCAGAACACAAACAAAGATTTTTAGAGGAATATCTCAACTCTATAGGTCCATACAATGCAAGTGAATGGTGATCAGACCTTTTAAAGCTCCAAAAATCACATAATGGAAACATTAAAGTAATCCATAAGACTCCAGTGTTTAAATCCATAAGTACAGAAGTTATATAATAGGTGTGGGTGAGAAACAAAACAATATACATGTCATACTTGTATACTCCAAATCTGTACTTTCACTTTTACATCTGAAAGTCACAGATGGTGCCAGTTTAGTTTCACTTTCACATCTGATAGTTAAAGTGGAGGTTTAGAGTAAAAAAGGACTTAAATATTGTTCTGTTTCTCACCCACACCTATTATATTACACTTGAAGATATACAGCCATGGCCAAAAGTATTGGCAGTGACATTAACTTTGTGTTTCACAAAGTTTTCTGCTTCAGTTGTTGTGGTGTTGATTCACATTGTTTCTAGAATATTGGGCAGAGTGATCAGATGCATTTAAAATTATTGCAAAATGCTTAATTGGCCCAAAAAATTTACTTTATCACAAAACCCCAAATTTCACTGTTTTTTGGCTCTGGCACAAAATGACCAGCTAACATCATTTCACTAATCATATCAGCAGCACTTGGGAAAGTGTTAACAAGTACTAGTCAGGTGAAATCACGCTATCATTCGGATTATAAGAGCAGACTGATTGCTATAAAAGGAGGGAAGAAGTGCTTCCAATCAATGTGTTCTTGTTAGCAATGATTACCTCTAAAGAAAGATATGCAGCCATCATCGCTTTGCATCAAAATGGCCTCACATGCAAGGAAATTGCTGCCAAGAATATTGTACCTGAAAGAACCATTTACCGGATCATCAAGAACTTCAAGGAGAGAGGTTCAACTGCAGTGAAGAAGGCTTCAGGACATCCCAGAGTGTCCAGGAAGCACCAGGATCGTCTCCTCCTGAGGAGTCTGCTACGGAATTGTGTCACCACCATTGCAGAGCTTGCTCAATATTGGCAGCAAGTTGGTGTGAGTCCATCTGCACGCACAGTGTGGCGAAGACTTTTGGACAATGGCCTGATGTCAAGAAGGGCAGCAAAGAAGCCACTTCTCTCCAAGAAAAACATCAAAGACAGACTGAAATTCTGCATGAAGTACAAGGATTGGACAGCAGAAGACTGATGCAAAATTATTTTCTCTGATGAATCCCCCTTCCTACTGATTGGGACATCTGGAAAATGTATAATCTGGAGAAGAAAAGATGAATGCTACCAAGAGTCCTGTGTCGTGCCAAAAATCATCCGGAGACCATCCATGTGTGGGGTTGCTTTTCATCCAAGGGAGTGGGCTCTCTCACAGTTCTGCCCAAAAACACTGCCATGAATAAAGAATGGTATCAAAACTTCCTACAATAGCACTTCTCCCAACGATCCAGGAGCAATTTGGTGATGATCCATGCATTTTCTAGCATGATGGAGCACCATGTCACAAGGCAAGAGTGATAATGAAGTGGCTCGGAGATAATTATATTTAAATTTTGGATCTGTGGCCAGGCAACTCCCCGGATCTTAATCCCATAGAGAACTTGTAGTCAATCCTCAAAAGGCGAGTGGACAAGCAGAAGCCCACAGATTGTGATCAACTCTGAGCACTAATAAGGGAAGAATGGATCGCCATCAGTCAGGATTTGGCCCAGAAGCTGATATCCAGCATGCCAGAGCGAATTTTAGAGGTTATGAAAAACAAGGGTCTACACTGTAAATATTGACTCTTTGCATAAATGAGTGTTTTTGCCAATAAAAGCCTTTAAAACTTATGGAATGCGTGTCATTGTTTTCCAGTATACCATAGAAACATGTGAAAAAATAATTTACAAATACTGAAGCAGCAAACCTTGCAAAACTCAAAATGTATGTCACTGCCAATACTTGTGGCCAAGGCTGTAGATTTAAACACTGAAGTCATATAGATTACCTTTTACGTTTCCTTTATGTGATTTTTTTTTTTTTTTTTTTGAGCTACAAAGTTCTGGTCACCATTCACTTGCACAGTATGGACCTACAGAGCAGAAATATTCTTCTAAAAATCTGCTGAAGAAAGGCATTCACATCTGGGATGGCATTAAGGTGAGTAAATTCTAAGATAGTTCACCCAAAAATTAATAAATCTTTTATATATTGTAGGCAGTATACTCATTTGTGGTTAAATTTTTTGGTGTGGTGGCTAAGGAGCCGTTCAGCGCAAAAAGCTAGATGCAACACAGCAAATTAAACAGAATGCAGTTGTCCCAAAACGTGCATTTAAAAGTTCTTTTTAACTTCTAAAAATGCAGAGCTGCTGTGTGAGATGCTGAAAAAACAATGAGATGTGAAACAGCGGTCAAAGAGATCTATCTAATGCATGTTTACATAGAAAAATTATTGAAAAACTGCTAAGACAAAAATACGTTTAAAGTGAACGGCCCCCAACAGTTCATATTAATGAATTAAGAGGAAGCTACATCCGATTTATTAACCTTCATTAATTTTTTCAATGAATAACAAATAAGCGAAAGCTTTTATTATTTATTGAATTATTATTAATTGATCATTTATTTGGCACATAAGATTAGCCTAAACTGATAAACTCTGTTTTCTGTTCCACCCTGTTCTTTTCTCTTTTAGCATTGCAGTGCTTTTTTCTGCCACGGCCTGATGTGTAATATTTCTCTTTTCCTCAGGTAAAAAGTGACTATATGATGGAGATTGCTGATCAAGTCGATCAAGACATAGCGCTTAAACTGGGCTGCCTTGAAATCAGGTATCTGACCATGATATATCAATGGTAAATGTTTTACCTTGACTTTACCTGTAACTAAAGACTGCATTCAAACATCGAGAGGCAAATCGTCCTTCTCTTTTCTGTGTTTCAGGAGGTTTTTCAGGGACATGCGTGGTAACGCCTTGGATAAGAAATCAAATTATGAACTGCTAGAGTGAGTTGCTGGAGAAGATTGCTGCCTATGTTTTGATCAGTAATTCTTAAAACCATCGTGCCCCGATTGGCTTGTGCACTACAATGTGCCAGAGCACTGTTCAGTTAAGATTTAATGCTATTAGAGTACATCAAACCATTTATAAAAACAAGCTTTTACACATAGGAGTAGCTCTTAACCATTAGATCTCTCTTCCTGTCCTTCCCATTTTTGTTTCAGTGTGTATATGGGTCAGAATAACTAGTCCATGTTGCATGGACCTCTGAAACCTGTCTGATCTATTTATAGTAGAATGTAATTGATCCTTGCATATCTCCTGCAGTGGTGCAGGGTTTCCATTGCTCAAATGCAGGTTTGCACTGGCTGAATGAGTCTGGCAGAGACCATCACTCTTCTAATGGTTCAGCCACACGCTGCTTGCTCTCTTGTTACTTGTGCTTTTAACCAGTTGTCACTGATCTAATGCTTTGCCTTGTGTGAAGACTACAGTCAATAACGCATTTACATGCACACCAATATGCTCACAGCTACCAAAAATATGATTATTAAAAAAATTAGACAACACAAGATGAGACTTAAAATCATCTCATTATTCTCTGCTTTTACCTTAAAACTTTCATGCACACAGCACTTGTGCATTTGGATAAGCTGGAAAGAACGCCAGTAAAGGTGGTTATGCAAAATTAAAGTAAACCATTTAAGGTGTTTACATGACCGTACACATTTTCAGCTTATTAAGCCTAATCAGTTTAAGAATGTGGATGTAAACATGCTTAATATCTTCTTGTGTTCTCTCCCTGCAGGAAGGACGTTGGTCTGCGGAGATTCTTTCCAAAGAGTTTATTAGACTCAGTGAAGGTAACATTCCTGATGCTGCTTCCTTCTTTTAGTGTTCTTGATTCACCCAGAGCCATTGGGTTAATTCATTGGGTTTGATTTATGATTTATTGTAGTGTTTGGGAAGCTACTTTAAACATACATAACTGGAGACGTTCCCTTTTGATTTCGGTCACTTACATCATTTTGCTGACGCTTATGGGAACGTGTACAATTGCGGTACTGTACAAAGGACATGTAACGCATAACTCTCAAGAGTGAATCTCGTTGGGGGCCTGGGTAGCACAGTGAGTAAAGACACCGACTACCAACCCTGGAGCTGAGTGACTCCAGCCTGGTATCCCAAGCAACCAAAATGGCCCAGTTGCAAGGGAGGATAGAGTCACATGGGGTAACCTCCTCGTGGATGCTATAATGTGGTACGTTCTCAGTGGGGCACATGAAGCCTACTATGTCTCCGCCTCCTCTGTCTCCACGATAACGCGCTTAACAAGCCACGTGATAAGATGCGGAGGCAACTGATATTCGTCCAGCATCCATTGAGGCAAGTCACTATGCCACCACGAGGACTTCTAGTGCACTGGGAATCGGGAATTCCAAATTGGGGAGAAAAAATTTAAAATATAATAAATAAATAAAAAAAAGAGTGGATCTTGTTGTAACTACCCCGAGTGTATAGAAGGGGCAGGACATGAAACTGTATCATACAGATACAATGCTTAGCTTATAGGAAGTGTATAAAAGGTAACAAGCACATCCGCATTGCTCAGTAGCAGGATGCTTTGCCTTTAAAACAAAGCCCCTTTAAGAGGGCTCCAAGCGGAAAACGCTAAGCGAATCTAGGAGAGCGAAGTTAATTTATCGAGTTCTCAAAGCGGACCTTAGAACATAATTAATTAATGCTGCTGCACAGACAATATCTGTGAAGCCACCGAATGCACGTAAATGTGGTTAAATCATGCAAATGTGCTGGGCGAAGCCCATCCCGCTGCCAGGCAGATTTATTGTATGGACACACCGTTTTCCCATGCCCAAGAGGCAGCCATACCTCTTGTTGAGTGGGCCTTAATGCCAATATGGCATTGGGTTCCCTGTGATTTGTACGCCTGTGTTGTAGCATTGACAATCCAATGTAACAGTCTCTGCATTCTGCTGGCATGCCTTTAGAGGGACCTCCGAAACAGACAAAAAGCCGGTCCATTTGTCTGAATTGGTTTGTGCTCGACACATAGGTGTGTAGCGCTCTGACTGGATAGAGTGTACGAAGGGAGCGTTGCTCTTCCGACTGGAAGGGAGTGGGGTAAAAGTCTTGTAAAGTGACTACCTGTGCCTTAAAGGGGTCAGAGAGCACTTTGGGAATATAACCTTTTTTCGGTATCAGTGTGGCTCTAGATTCGTTCTAACCGAATTCCAGACAGAAGCTGTGCATTGAGAATGCCTGCAGATCAATCACCCTCTTAACGGACGCCACTGTCAGAGTAAGAGAGCTGTTTTAAAGGAAAGAAAACACAGATTGGTTCAAAGGGGGCTTTAGTCAGTGCATTCAGCACCAAGGCAAGGTCCCATGTAGGGATTGTAGCTGGGCGGGGAGGATTCAATCGCCTCTTGCCTCTTCAAAAGCTGACCAGGAAACCGTGTCTACCTACTGGCATGCCTCCTACAGCTGCAAGATTTGCCAAAATAGCGGCTACATATACTTTTTGCATATTGATGCGAGTAAGACTTGCATCTTAGAAAGTCCAGTCAGTGCAAGTGTGGAAATTGTTTAGCTCTTTTAGTTTACCGAGCATGGCAGGGGAGCAGTTGTCTTCAGGAAAGGATGCGCCGTCCACTGCTGGTAAGTGCGATTCAACGATGAAATCCAGGAGTGAAGGAGATATTGACTGATGCCGCTGTGCTGCCCACTTATATAGAGAGCTGAGCACCGTGCGCTCAGTGTCATTGGCTGAGCGGGCACGAACGCTATTTGCTCAATTCAGTTGTATCTGAATTGGCGTGATCCAATAGGAGTTCAGAAATCGGAGAAAAGGAGTTTTTCCCATAAGTGTCAGCGATGTGATGTAAGTGACCGAAATCAAAAGGGAACACCTTTACTACAAACTAGAAGCGTCAAGATTGCAATTAAAGCCTGCCGCCCATCTCGTCCTGTGAAAAACCACGAAACTGTCCAGTCTCTTGAATAGCTCATTAGAGATAAATACTTGTCATGACAACAGTATATATAGGAAAAAATTGCAGTTTTTCCTGCAGAACAAAGCTTAATGAATAGTCACAGGACTTTTGGTGCTAATTTTGGATGTATTGCTCTTGTTTTTAAACACCTCTCTGGTGTATGTGATGCTGAACACTCATGGTGTTTGTTAGTTGACAATCACAGTGTCAACAGAACTGATCTATATCAGAAAATCGAACTGTTACACTCATTTTGTTTAAAATATTTACTAAAAGGGATAGTTGACCCAAAAATGACTTTCTTTCTTCTGCAGAACACAAATTAAGATTTTTAGAAGAATATCTCAGCTCTGTTGGTCCATACAATGCATGTGAATGGTGGTCAGAACTTTAAAGCTCCAAAAAGCACATAAAGGAAGCAGAAAAGTAATCCATAAGATTCCAGTGATTAAATATAATATTAATCTTTTATTTTTATTTTTATTTTTTTACAATAAATCTTCAATTTCATATCTGTAAGTCACATGTGGCACCTGTTTAGTTTAACTTGCTTATCAGAAAGTAAAAGTGGAGATTTAGACTAAAAAGACAAGGACTTAAATATTGATCTCTTATCCACAAAGCTGAGATATTTTTTCTAAATAATTATAATTTGTCTTCAGCAGAAGAAAGTTATACACATCTGGGATGGCATGAATGTGAGTAAATGATTTAATGACAATTTTTCCCTCAAATCAGATCCCTTTATTGTCACTCAACCATATACACAAGTGCAACAGCAGGTGCAAGTCTTGGGTGTGGTTCCAAGCAACATAGCAGTATGACAATTACAGTGAACTATCTACATTTTCTCTCTCTCTATCTATATATATGTATACACTCACCTAAAGGATTATTAGGAACACCATACTAATACTGTGTTTGACCCCCTTTCACCTTCTGATCTGCCTTAATTGTACGTGGCATTGATTCAACAAGGTGCTGAAAGCATTTTTTAGAAATGTTGGCCCATATTGATCTGCATCTTGCAGTTGATGGAGATTTGTGGGATGCACATCCAGGGCACGAAGCTCCCGTTCCACCACATCCCAAAGATGCTCTATTGGGTTGAGATCTGGTGACTGTGGGGGGCCATTTTAGTACAGTGAACTCATTGTCATGTTCAAGAAACCAATTTGAAATGATTCGAGCTTTGTGACATGGTGCATTATCCTGCTGGAAGTAGCCATCAGAGGATGGGTACATGGTGGCCATAAAGGGATGGACATGGTCAGAAACAATGCTCAGGTAGGCCGTGGCATTTAAACGATGCCCAATTGGCACTAAGGGGCCTAAAGTGTGCCAAGAAAACATCCCCCACACCATTACACCACCACTACCAGCCTGCACAGTGGTAATAAGGCATGATGGATCCATGTTCTCATTCTGTTTACGCCAAATTCTGACTCTACCATCTAAATGTCTCAACAGAAATCGAGACTTATCAGACCAGGCAACATTTTTCCAGTCTTCAACTGTCCAATTTTGATGAGCTCTTGCAAATTGTAGCCTCTTTTTCCTATTTGTAGTGGAGATGAGTGGTACCCAGTGGGGTCTTCTGCTGTTGTAGCCCATCCGCCTCAAGGTTGTGCGTGTTGTGGCTTCACAAATGCTTTGCTGCTTACCTCGGTTGTAACGAGTGGTTATTTCAGGCAAAGTTGCTCTTCTATCAGCTTGAATCAGTCGGCCCATTCTCTTCTGACCTCTAGCATCAACAAGGCATTTTCGCCCACAGGACTGCCGCATACTGGATGTTTTTCCCTTTTCACACCATTCTTTGTAAACCCTAGAAATGGTTGTGCGTGAAAATCCCAGTAACTGAGCAGATTGTGAAATACTCAGACCGGCCCGTCTGGCACCAACAACCATGCCACGCTCAAAATTGCTTAAATCACCTTTCTTTCCCATTCTGACATTCAGTTTGGAGTTCAGGAGATTGTCTTGACCAGGACCACACCCCTAAATGCATTGAAGCAACTGCCATGTGATTGGTTGATTAGATAATTGCATTAATGAGAAATTGAACTGTGTTCCTAATAATCCTTTAGGTGAGTGTATATTACTCCTGCTTGTAAATTGTGATGTTTACTTTTGTATTCATAGCGCAAATGTGCTAACACGTTATACGCGGACATAGTATGTATCGATTACGCACTGTTATTGTAATTTATGATGACACTGATACTACTGCAAAGATGGGTGTACGGAAACGGGCAAAAGAATGATGATGGGCACATCTTAATTGGGACAAATGTGAATGGCTTTTGGCTGCAGATGTCACATGAGTGAATGGGCACTTAAGAGTATTTGATTTTTTTAATTAAAAAAAGCATAGCATATTCTTGGAAAATGTCTTTACGTGAACAGTCTTTCAGATTTAGGTAAATATGCACCATCTCACTAAGAACTATACACACTGGTTTGTTTTTGTTGACTGATCTTGAATGGAAGTTAGTTGTCAGCTTCAAAGTAGGTGGAGTTCCAGGTCACACCCAACAATGACGTGGATCAATGGCAGTAATAAGGTGTTTAGCAGCCGGTAAGAATTTTTCCAGAAAGTTTTCCCTGGCGAGCTGTTACAAACCACCGAAATAAACTGAAAAACACATTCTTTTTGACTACCTTTTGTTCTAAATGAAGTCACACCCATTTGTTCTTCAAATTTGTAGGAAGTGTGCAGGGGCCTTTATTGGAAAAGCTACATTTTTCTGAAAACAACTGTCTACTGTCATGGAACTAAAAAATGGACTTAAGTTGGTACCATCATGACTTTTAGTTAGTTTCTCTGCAACAATAATTTATTTAGACATGAGGAAATGCTTCTGTTCAGATCAAATCAGGGTTATTACCTGCTTTGCTTTCTCAGTAGTCTGCACCCCTGAGATGTTTTGCCTCTGTTATTTTCTTTTTCTGTGAAGGCGCAGTTTGTTAGAGAGCCAGTTTCCTTTCCGTTTGAACTACCTACTCTGTTTCAGTCTGCAGGATGCTGTGGCTGTTAGTTAGAGTGGAGAGTGTCCATTCATACTTTGGGTTTATTCCATAATAATTGTAGTTTTGGAATCAGAAGCTACTTTTGTGCAGCTTATTATTTCATGTCTGCTCATTGCATCATTACTGAGTTATTCAACTGTGATTTTATGTTGTGCGTGTTCGAAAGGGAATAGCATTTGTGTATGTGTGTTCCATAGGGATTTACCTGTACTTTATTAATGGAGAGTCTCTGCATATTTTATGGATTTCATTCTCTATACTGCTCTCCCTTTTTTATATTCATTCTAGCCTAAAGGAGCCCAAAATTGTCTCATTTTCATTGGTTGCCATGGAAACCCAAGCCCATGTCAAGAGGGAAGAAAGTGTTATTTGTTTTTTTGGGGGCTTTATTTGAGATTTATTAGTTTTGCAAATATTCCAAAGCTTTTAACTAGAAGACCATGATTATTATTAGCTAACTGTCATCTCAGATTAATAAATACTTTTGATGGCATTTGCATAATTTGGCACGGCTTGTTTACATTGTTTAAACATTCATTTGATAGGTATCCGTAATCTGTTTGACATTTTAAATAAAATATTAATACTTCTAATTGAGATGAAATCCCATCCTGACTCTCATCATTTTGCTGAGAGTTTTACTGAAACATTTAGTGAACTGCTGGGCTATGCTCTTTTGATTTGTGTCCTCAAAATGACTCGCAGCTCTGGATACTGTCTCCTTCTCTCTTAAGAAATACATTTGTTAAGGAATTCATTTATAAATACACAATCATTTCAAAGGAATATTTCACCCAAAAATGAAAATTCTCTCATCATTTACTCAACCTCATACCATCCCAGATGTGCATGACTTACATCTGCTGAACACAAATTAGGATTTTTAGAAGAATATCTCAGCTCTGTATAGTTCCAGACAATTCAAGTGATCCACTTCAGTTTCACTTTCCCATTCTTCTTGTGTTTTTGGTGATTCACAGTTTTAATACATATCGGCCCATATTGGGTCATGAGGTGAATTTATGATAAAAAATTACTTACATTTTGAATTCTCACCCACACCTATCATATCATGTCTGAACACATGGATTTAACCACTGGATTCTTATGGATTACTTTATGATGCCTTTATGTGGACTTTGTTGCTTCAAAATTTTGGCACCCATTCACTTCAATTGTGAGGCCCTAAAGAGCTGAAATATTCTTTAAAAAAATCTTAATATGTGTTGTGCAGAAGAAAGTATGTCATACACATCTGGGTTTCCAGGAGTGTCCGTAAATCATGAGAGAATTTTAATTTTTGAATGAACTATCCATTTAAGGTTTAACAATAAACAATGTTCTGGACAACAAGATCGGATGTCTTCTCTCAGTGTCCTTGAGAAATAATGATTGTTTTGTCTAATACTCAAAAGTGAAGTGTGTAATGTTTGTGCTACTAGAGGTACTTCATCTTTAAGGGATTGTTTAATAGCCCTTTAACTAAGAAATAACTACTAATTTGTGTCATCATGATGTGCTTTATCTTTCAGGCTAAATCCTTGCGGAAATTGATCCAGCAGACGTTTAAACAATTTGCCAATCTGAACGATGAACAGTGCATTCTGAATTTCTTTGAGATCCTATGGCCCATATACAGATTTGATAAGGAGTGTTTTAAATGCGCTCTTGGGGTAAGTTGAGTTTAGATGTGGCTTTATATTCTGGATGTACTTTATGCTAATGAATTTAATTAATTACCAATTATTTACATGTAGTGCCTCTCCTGATTTCTGCCTTAATGGTGATGGTTTAGTTTTATAACCGGTCTGCAGTGCCGTCTGTTGGCCAAAAGATGATTGTTCATTCATATATAGTAAATCAGTCTCTCTCAGGATAGATCTTTTTTTTTAATGGTTTTTTTCCCCCTGCAACACTCATAAATAGATGGGAAAATCAAGTTGCTACTGTGTATTTATCAGATTGGTGAGGTAAATGTGAACTTAAATTACTGTCCTTTGTTGTGTTTGATAGTCAAGCTGGGTTATTGCAGTGGAGTTGGCCATCGGACCAGAGGAGGGAATCAGTTACTTGACAGACAAAGGCTCAAATGTAAGTTCTGTCTAATGCCATGAATGAATAGATCGATTAAAGGAGGAATGGATTGATAAACTATTGGACATTTTATCTAATGTCACTCTGTCTCTATCTGGTCAGCCAACACACCTGGCCAACTTCACACAGGTGCAGAATATCCAGTTTGAGGAGCGAGAGAGGAAGGGAATGCTACAGTTAGATGTGGCTGGAGCACCCGAGGTAACACACATACTGTATACACATGCGATGTTTAGATTTCGTTGTGTTTCGTCTATTGCGTACATGGATATAGTATAGTTTGAGACCTTATTTGTGCTTGTGCATTTCTCAGCCTTTGACAGTAACAACCACAACTCTGAACACAGCGGAGAACATGGCCGATCTAATTGACGGCTACTGCAGACTTGTGAGCGGAAATTCCTCATCATTTATCGTCCGTGTACAGAAAGGTGAGAACACACACAGTCCAAACTTTCTCATAGAATGAACGTTACTCTATATACATTTTTGCTAACTGACTTGTACGTGCCGCTTTCTACATTTCGCTGCAGTTTCCTTGTGAAATGAACACGAGAGGCGCTACAACATATGTGTGGTTTAATCATTGTCACACAAATCACAAGTACAATAGCTAATTTTGATTTTATATAAAACTTTGGGCTCGACAACTGCGGTTCGAGTCCAGCCAAAGACACACATAAGTGAAACTGTCATAGAAGGAACACAAAATGACATGGATGCTTCAGTTAATGTGTGTTTTCTTGTATTATTATTTCGAATTTGCAGTTTAAAAACACTATTGGTTAGGTTTAGGTGTTGGGTAAGGATGTCTGTTTTGTAAAACTAATTTATCTTTCCAGACACTATTGGTTAGGTTTAGGGTAAAGTTTTATGTTAGGGATGTACATTTTATTTGTTAAAACCTAAAAAATTCACCTTAAAAACTTTGTCTGAATACAACCTCTTTTCGCTCTATTTTTGCACCCCCTGCTGGACATTTCATTTTAAATCAGCAGCCAAATGTGTAATGAAGCATGCAATTTCAGCTTTGCAATGTTTACATTAATTTCATGAGAGCAGGCTGCACAGTCACAAAAAAAAAATCAGAAATCTCAGATTAATTCTTAAAGGTATAGTTCACTAAAAAATTATAATTCTGTCATTATTTAGTGACCCTTATGTCATTCCAAACCTGTATGACTTTCTGTGGAACACAAAATGTGAATTTTTGGAGAATATTATTGCCACTGTTTTCCATATAATGACAGTGAAAGTGAACTTGGGTTGTTAAGCTTGTCATAGGGGATAGGCACGAAATGAGGCTGACTAAATTAAGATGCAATTTTCATTTTTCAGTAAACTGTTCCTTTAAGATACTTTCATGATGACAGCGATTAAATCACTGGAGGTTGCCAAGTTGCTGTTCTGTTCTACTCGACTATAGTATGTAACTGGTATTAGGATGCAGATCTTGTCTGCTCTTCTATTGGCAATGCCTGGTTTTGTTGCATTGTCAATGGTTGCTGTTGCTCATATCACCTCAAAACGACAACTCTCATTGCAAATGATTGACTTTGTTGCCACAAATTGATTTCAGTGTGAACGCACCTTGAGTTATCATCTTCCTCTTTAAAATGTTATATCTTTACTCAGGTTTGTTATAGGCCCAGCAGATTTGAAATACACATTTTATTCATTTTTTGTGTTAACAGAAGGAGAGAGAGCTCTTCCATCAATCCCAAAGGCTCCAAAGTAAGTCACAAATTTGAAGGATGTTTTTTTGAAAATACAGTGGGGTCCAGAAGTGTGAGACCTCTAGTGAAAATGCTTCTACTTTGCATTTTCTAATACAGATGTTTTCATTGAAAATTATATCAAAATTTTGCTTTAATGGTAGTATGCACTTGAGCTGGCATGGACTTGCTTTAATGGTAGTATGCACTTGAGCTGGCATGGACTTGCTTTAATGGTAGTATGCACTTGAGCTGGCATGGACTTGCTTTAATTGTAGTATGCACTTAAGCTGGCATAGACTTGCTTTAATGGTAGTATGCACTTGAGCTGGCATGGACTTGCTTTAATGGTAGTATGCACTTGAGCTGGCATGGACTTGCTTTATTGGTAGTATGCACTTGAGCTGGCATAGACTTGCTTTAATTGTAGTATGCACTTAAGCTGGCATAGACTTGCTTTAATGGTAGTATGCACTTGAGCTGGCATGGACTTGCTTTAATGGTAGTATGCACTTGAGCTGGCATAGACTTGCTTTAATGGTAGTATGCACTTGAGCTGGCATGGACTTGCTTTATTGGTAGTATGCACTTGAGCTGGCATGGACATTTCAAGTCTGTGCAAAACCTGATAATCCATGTTATCCCTGCATGATTAGAGATTGTTTCAGAGAGCATTTTGTGTGCTTCAACGAAAGCACTGAAATCTGACCTTTTATAGAAATCTGCCCTACAAATAGCGCACTCTTAAATATTTCTTACTGATTTTACATCATAAGATGTAAAATTACTTTCTTGGTTTTTTAACTTTATTTCAAATTTTAAATTCAATTTTAAATCCTAGATTTTAAATCTGGTCTCAGACTTGATAAAGAAAAATGCCATTTTAAATGATCGTTTCCTCTGTCAGTCCTGATTATCTTCACAGTTTTTGATAATTTTCCAATAGGGCAGCTTGGTTCCTCTTTAACACCCTGTCCATGCTTCCTTGGCCTCTTTGGTACAGACATGTGGAATCTCTCAGTGTGCCTCTAAACTAATCTGACCCTCAGCCCGTCTCCCATTAAAAATGATCACGTTAGTGCCCATCTGTTATGTCATCCCCCCTGCACACATTAATGGGTAAACCAGCTCAATGGGCTCAGCATGGATCAGTGTATTCTGTCTGTGGTGGAGAAGGTCACACTCTGATAAAGTTTAAATGAAAATGTACACTATTCATCTTCTTCAACCTCTGTCACACAGATCAGCAAACCATGAGAAACGGTTACAAGGAGTTCGAACCAAAGCCATCTCTGTTTCAGGTAAGACTGCACTCGTTCAAGAGCACAATCAAGTTTGTCATCTGACATCCCAAGCTGTGGAATTAATAATGTTTCATTTAGCTTTTTTAGAATCTGTTACTGGGTGAGATACGGTCATGATTATTAAGTTTGTGATAATCTGCATTGGTGTTCATATGCTTAAAGGGATTGTTCACCACAATTTTTTAGAATCATGTTGTTCCATATCTGTATGACTCTTTATTCTGTGGAACACAAAAGAAAATTTTAAGCACAATGTTTGCCTCAGTCACCATTCACTTTGATTGTATCTTTTTTTCCTATACTATGATGATGAAAGGTGACTGAGGCTGTCTGTTCCTAACATTCTGTCTAACTTGTTTTATGATCCATGGAAGACATTAAGTCATAGTCTTTTGTGAGTAAATAATCACAGAATTTCATTTTTGAGTGAACTATCCCTATAAAAACCCACTTGTTCTTGTAGCTCAAATGGTACAGTAATGCCAAGGTCATAGGTTTAATTTCCAGCGAATGCAGATACTGATAAAAATTACATCTTTGTGCAGTGGTTTCTTTATTCACAGATCTATTAAGGTCATTTATCCAGGCATTTTAACCCTTGTCATGGACTTGGTATTTATCATTTAAGAAAGGCCACTTATGTGTCATTTACTCCATAACTAATTCAATTCAGAGAAACTGAACCTTTATTTCCCTGATGTATTCTGTAAAATCTGTTGATATCTCAGTAATTCTGAACAGTTTGTTTTCACACTTCGATTTGTTTTCGGTTCGATTGCTTGGTCAGAACCTAGAATTTAGTTCTACCCCCCTTCCTCCACAGGTCAGATTTCATATTATACATTTGGATCCGAACAATTAGTACCAAAACTTCACCAAACCCTCCAACAATCTAAAGGGCCATTCACACAGAACCCATTTTTCTGTCTGTGTTGGAAGGACATCTTTGACCGTTGCATTGTGTCTTGCTGTTTTTTCAGTATCTTGCACAGAAGCACCATGTTTTAAGACGCCATGTCAAGTTAAAGGAATATTCCGGGTTCAATACAAGTTAAGCTCAATCAACAGCATTTGCGGCATAATATTGATTATCACAAAAATACATTTAGACTTGTCCCTCCTACAATTTGGTTTACATTGAGGCACTTACAATGGAAGTGAATGGGGCTGTAAAGTTGTTTAAATCATAATTTTTACAGTCAATTTAGAGTTTTAGGTTTTGTTGATTACATCAATTACATCATCAAATTGGCTATAACTTTACACATAAAAGGTTAGTAATTGATTTTATCACACTAAAATCATGTTACCATGGATATTGTTTGTTACTTTTGAAAAAGTGTATATTTCAACTTTTTTTTTTAAATGGCCCCCATTTACTTTCATTGTGCCTCACTGTAACCCAGTTTTTTGTTTTTTAAAAGAAAAGGAGGGGCAATTCTAAATATTTTTTTGTGGTAATCAATATTATGCCACAAATACTGTTGATCGAGCTTAACTTTCAGATGTTTACATACACTTAGGTTGAAGTCATTCAAACTCATTGTTTAAATCACTCCACAGATTTCATATTAGCAAACTAGTTTTGCCAAGTCGTTTAGGATATCTACTATGTGCATGACATGAGTCATTTTTCCTACAATTGTTTACAAACAGATTGTTTCACTTTTAATCGACTATATCACAATTCCAGTGGGTCAGACGCTTTACATACACTAAGATAAATGTGCCTTTAAGCAGCTTGGAAAATCCCAGAAAATTATGTCTAGCTTTTAGGTAGTTCGCTTCTGATTGGCTAATTGGCTACTTCGAGTCAATTGGAGGTGTACCTGTGGTTGTATTTTAAGGCCTATCTTCAAACACAGTGCCTCTTTGCTTGACATCATGGGAAAATCAAAAGAAATCAGCCAAGACCTCAGAAAAAAATAGTGTATCTCCACAAGTCTGGTTCATCCTTAGGAGCAATTTCCAAATGCCTGAAGATACCATGTTCATCTGTACAAACAATAGGACTCAAGTATAAACACCATGGGATCACTCATTCATCATACCGCTCAGGAAGGAGACACATTCTGTCTCCTTGAGATGAACGTATATTGGGGCGAAAAGTGCAAATCAATACTAAAACAACAGCAAAGGACCTTGTGAAGATGCTGGAGGAAACAGGTAGACAAGTATCTATATCCACAGTTAATCGAGTCCTATATCGATATAACTTGAAAGGCTGCTCAGCGAGGAAGAAGCCACTGCTCCAAAACTGGATTAAAAAAGCCAGACTACATTTTCCAAGTGCAAATGGGGACAAAGTTCTTACTTTTTGGAGAAATATCCTCAGGTCTGATTAAATAAAAATGTAACTGTTTGTCCGTAATGAGTATCATTATTTTTGGTGGAAAAAGGTTGAGGCTTGCAAGCTGAAGAACAACCTTCTTAACCTTGAAGCATGGGGTGGCAGCATCATGTTCTTGGGGTATTTGCTGCAGGAGGGACTGGTGCACTTCACAAAATAGATGGCATCATGAGGAAGGAAAATTATGTGGATATATTAAAGCAATATCTCAAGAAATCAGCATAACAAATTTGTGTGCAGAACTGAAAAAAAACATGTGCAAGCAAGTAGGCCTACAAACCTGACACTGTTACACCAGTTCTGTCTGGAGGAATTCCAGCAACTTATTGTGAGAAGCTTGTGGAAGACTACCCAAAACATTTGACCCAAGTTAAACAATTTAAAGGCAATGCTATCAAATACTAACAAAGTGTTTGTCAAATTCTGACCCACTGGGAATGTCATGAAATAAATAAATAAATAAATAATTATCTCTGCTATTATTCAGCCATTTTATATTCTTAAAATAAAGTAGTGATCCTAACTGACCTAATGACAAGGACATTTTCTATGATTAAATGTCAGGACTTGTGAAAAACTGAGTTTAAATGTATGTGGCTAAGGTGTATGTAAACTTATGACTTCAGCTGTATATTGAACCTGGAATATTCCTTTAAAAGAACTTCAAATTTTAAAATCACATCTCAAAACACCTGCATACTGTTCTATTTGTTGCCCATCAGCTCTGTGGAAATTGACTGTAGCGTGTGTGTCTGTGTGTCTGTGTGTGTGTGTGTGTGTGTGTGTGTGTGTGTGTGTGTGTGTGTGTGTTAATGAGAGAGCTTGTGCATGATTATTCAATTTAATTTAAAGAATGGTTTGGGGCTTTATTTTAGTTAATTGTTTAACCGCCATAAAATCTTCTTTCCTGCTGCATACATCTCCCCATTAGCACTGACTTTCATCTGTTGTGATAAAGAATTTAATCGAATGCTTTCCTCTCTCTCTCATTTTCTCTAATAATTTGCATGCTGGCTGGATCCATAGATGATATTGGTGATGGTAAAGTTCAATTTTAATATATCATTTTTACTGAGTTCGATCAAACTGCCAAACCTTTGCTATGGAACACATTGGTTTATGTCAAAGTGAGCTGACATTTTCCTTCTAGAAGCTCTTGGTGTATATGTGGCCTCCTTCAGCTACAGCTTACGATGGAATATGATGTTGTTTTGATCTGGTAATACTAGTCGGCACCTTCTATGCTGGCAATGTAATCTGTGGAAAACAGCCATCCTTTCACTGAAAGGGGAAAATCTTTGCTTACAGTACTCGACTATTGAGAATTCTGTGGTAGTCAATATAAGCTGTCAAAATCTGTTGACTTCCACCTAATGCCTCAGCAATACAGCGCAGAGATTATTTGACTTACAATTTTTTCCTTCAAATCAGACAGGATAGATACAATAGCTGCCGAGTTACCCATGACTTGATCTGTTTTTCCCATTGACACCAATGCTTTGGAAAAAAGTTCCCCCTCTCTGTCAGATGTACTCTCTCTTTAAGCACACTCGCAGATATCACAGCTGTGTGGATGTGATCTAAGCCAACACAAGTGCCAGGACACACACAAATGGCTTGAGCAGAACACATAGACCCTGAAACACTTTTAAACTTAGCACTGTCGTGTTTACGGGAAAGAGAAGGTGTGCGTCACTGCCAAAAGCGTGTGTATGTTTTACCAGAGCTGAGAAGATATGTGTGTGAGAGGGTTGCTGGTTTTGGAATGTTTTTTTAAAGCTGGTTCTAAGAAGGTCCTGGTGTATTTGGACTTACATGAAACTGGTTTTCCCTTTTCAGAAACAGACGACTACGCAGAGATCATAGACGAAGAGGACACATACACCATGCCTTCCAGTAAGTATCTGTCTCATGCTGATCTTATACCAGTATTATCTGATGAAGGACTCTTTAGGTTGATGGTTATATTATAATAAATTTTCACTCTAAAACTAAAATAACCAACTAAAATGAGATCAATTGTAGATTTTGATTTATGGTGCCTAGTCATGAAATCTGGTGTTGTATGCTGTGTGAGAATATTGCAATGGAAGACTGATGAACTAGAAGCAGATTAGGGATGTATCACGGTGGCTGACTAGTCGTCCAATAACTGATTAGTCGACTAGTTTATCTGATATTTTTTGGTACATTTTATTTTTATTTTTTCACTTCAAAATCAAATCAATCAAATCAAATCAAATCAAATCAAATCACTTTATTGTCACACTACCATGTACACAAGTGCAACAGTAGGTGAAATTCTTGTGTGCAGTTCCGAGCAACATAGCAGTCATCACAGTGACGAGACATATACCAATTACAGTAAACAACATACTTACACAACACAATTTACATATCAAATGTACACATACTTGCACAACACAATAATTATATACAATGTACAGTAGACAATATGCACAATATAGAATACACAATATACAATAAGTAAGAATATATGAAATATATGCTGTGCTTTAGTTGTTAGTCAGTTTGGATGGTAAGACCTTCAGACAGGGAAAGATAGTTTTTTTTTTTTTTTGCATCCTTCCACAAACCTTTTGTTTTTTAATACACACTCAAATTAAAAATAGTTTAACTTTTAAAAACTCTGAGACGCCTGCATTCTGCTCCATTGTGTTGCACTCAGTTTTTGAGAATGCATTCTTATATTGGATGCTATCTGTATTATCTCAAATGATTTCTTGTCTACGGCTCTGGAGGGAGTCTAGACTGGCACACTATCATTTATTTTACTGTGAAACACAGCATACACTTGTTCTTCTACTTTTGGCAAGTGGATTGACTGCTGTGCTCCATAATAAACACAATATATCCCTCTACATGTTTTTCCAATGTAGTTCCTATTATCTACCTGACTTTTAAATGCACTGTTTGGCATCATAGGTGCAGAAGTTCTTGGGACATTTTAAGCTGGCTTTAGTCGATGTCGCTTTCTGCTTAGCTGTTTGTTTAGGTCTGAAAACTGAACTATAGAATAACCTGACGTTCTGTCTCGTCTCTTTTCCTTTATGTACGTTTACGTCTCAGTCAAACGCCATTTGCTCAGTGTGGGCTTGAATTGAGGAAGTTGAATTATAATAATCAAAATAATTCCACAAATGGATTCTGTTTATATGCCTATGGGATACATTTGAAAGGCATATGCATTCTGAGGTGTACTGCAAACATTGAATGGACACAACATTGAACGTTCACTTTACAAATTGAACAAACCTTTGGCTTTTTTATTTTTAAGATTTTTACCTCTGTGGTAAATTATTGGAACGAGGATGGGGTATGTCACAGTCAGTACTGAAACATGCGTTACCCAAACGAGCATGTGTGTTATTATTGCTGCAGCGTGTTTCTGAGAACATACACTTATTTCAACTAAAATGAATAATACAAAAATAAAAACATTTATCTGATCAAATGTTTTTGACCTGAAATTCCATGTTATTGAAGGTAAATACATTTTAGCAAATCAGTTGTAGAATTTATTACTGAAACAATTTCACAAAGAGGTGAAAGGAGGAAGCGGGAGAGGGTGAATCCAACTCAAAACTAGGGATGGGCATTCATCAATAATTTGGTATTCAAATATTTAAGCTCATAAAAAAATTGTATTCAAATATTTTATTATTTAAATGAAGGTAATTAATGAGAAAGATATGTTGTAAAATAATTGTTTTAGTCATAAAGGTTGCATCACCATTAAAAAAACAAGCTTCTAATTATATTCAAAACAAGCTTATATCATGTCCTGTGGTATTTCTATTTTAATATTTAAACAAGCAATCCGGGAAAACAAAAAAAGAATAGAATGAAAGCTCATGCAAAGTGAAGAAAAAGAAACCACTAATGAAGTAGACTGACGCAATTAACATACAGGATGAATACAAACACATTGCATATAATAGTTATCATGTTTATATTGTATCTCATGTCATGTTTTTGTTGAGAAAAACAAGCATATCCACGTGCTCAGTAAACTATACTTATTTATACACACCAGTTTAAATGATGGAATGTCCCTTACCTAAACTAGCATAGTCTATCTCGGATGCCATGTTTGTTGTTTACAGAAGCAGGGGATTATGTTGCAACGGGGACGCTGCTTTCTGACAAGCTGCACATATTTGAGAGTAAAATGTACTCTGCTTATCCAGTAGATTTAAACAGGAACCCAGCTTTCTCTGAGTAAGCCACATTCTCACAATAACCCGCTTTTTTGTGTCCATCTGAACATACTGACAGAACCGTTTGCTCAACAAAGGTGATCAACTTGTGTCCACCCTCAACAGCGCCACCCAGTGTATTCTGTTATAACTGCCAGTTTTAGTTTGTGTTCAGGATTTAACATGCATCTCACTGTATATGGCCAGCAAAGCAAAACTTATATGACACCATATATATATTATAAATATTCAAATATTTGACTACTCATGCACATCCCTACTCAAAACCAAGTTTTTCAGTGGCAACAATTCAACACAGTCTCTGTGTGGGTTGCTCTCTCTTCCCTCACTGGTGTCTGGCTCACCCTTGAATCTGTCTCCAACTCTCACTGCAATGACAAACATTTCTTCGAGACAATCATTGACAGGTGATGATCCTTACCGTTCTCATCTCCAGATCTCGCTGTCCATTCACAAACCGGCGCTCAACCACGCCCCCACCTCCACTATTACATTTGACATTAATATACAGTAGATTTAATATAAATGAAATATTACATTTGTATTAAATTTCATATGCATTTAACAAAACAAGCAGTTGTTTACTCATTTTATTGCAACTAAGGATTTTTAATTTACCTTCTAAATGTAACTCTACAGCCAGTATTGCTTTCTAAAGTCATGTTGTTACCCACAACTGTGAAATTAGCATGTGTGAAAATCATCTGACCTTGATAAGAGGATTTCGTATTTGGTTTGTGTGAAAATTTCACAAATTTTATTCATTCAAATCTCCATTATAAATGGAACTAAACTAACTGTCCATTAATGTTGACCATAATGTTATCCAGTTTTATATTTGCCATTTTGTTTTCTCTTGTCATTGGCACAACAGAATATTATGGACTAGATGAAGGTAAAACCTGCTGTTTTCTTTCCCTTCCCTCCTTTTGCTAAAAACTTCCTGGGTGACTATGGAGCCTGTGTGTTTGTGTGCTTTTGCTTTGCCTGTCTGTGTTTTATGTGGTAGAATCTTTATATCTTTATTGTTTTATTGACTATAGATCAGAAATCTTCTTTTTGTTTACACTCATAAATGCATCGCTATAGCTGACACCTTCAAGTTTTACATAAGGTGCTCGTAACTAGCTGTGACTCTTTTACATATAGCTCTTCAGAGGCTTGTTCAATGATTATTGATATGGATTTCTGAGCTAATGAACCTTTTGTTCTGAGTTGTGAATGCAGTTTTTGATTGATTGTCAGGATTGGTATGTCAAGTATGGGATTGATTCTGTATTAAACAGAAAGTCACAGATACATATGGACTGAAGAATTGCATGGTGTTTTCTTTTTTCTGATTACATGTTGAAAAGTGCTCTGTGATAAGTTAATTTTACTAGTGCTTTGACTGTTGGCCCTCTTTGTCTTTCAGCCAGGGACTATGAGATCCAAAGAGACAGAATTGAGCTGGGCCGCTGTATAGGAGAGGGCCAGTTTGGAGACGTACACCAAGGGATTTACATATGTCCGGTATATACCATAGACCATGCTCAGCACAACATATGAATATAATAGGACCTTACATGTAAATATATGATCAGTGAATTCTGTAATGTTGTATAAGCTGTACAGCAATTTTGTTTTCTAAGAATGTGAACAGCACGCTCAAGTATTAGTGTTTGATATTTGCAGTTACAGTATGACTAACGCCTTGTGACAAGCTGAATTTTCGAATAACTTTGCATCTAAAAAATAATGTTTTATTAAACTAAAGGCTTTGTTAAACCAGGTTATTTAAGGCTTTTTTTTTACATTAGGAGAACCCAGCTCTTTCTGTGGCAATAAAGACGTGTAAGAACTGCACATCGGACGGTGTTCGAGAGAAATTCCTCCAGGAAGCCTGTGAGTGCCAAATCAGTGATACACAGCAGCCCTTAGTCAGGCTGCACTCTTTTCATGCAGGATTACTAGATCATCTCTGTTCACTGGCAGAGTATTACTTCTTCCTTTCTGTTTTTTTCTCCCTCATTAAAATCTTGGTGAAATGTACATTTCAGTCAGTTAAACTTTGATAAGGTAACTCTGCTGCATGTTCTCTACAACATGTCCAACATGCCATCATTGTAATTGAGAGGAATGTGTTTTGGTTAGTTGGTGATGCTATAATTCCAAACATTTTCAGGATGTGGAGTTTGTAAAAGAACAAATGTTGGCTTTTCTCAGTAGTTTCTTCTGTAAAGCCAAACAGGTGGTGCTTTAACTAATGTGTGTGTATTAGCTTCTAGGTTAGATTTGGTGATTTCTGTGTCTAGTATTTGTTTTGTGTAACCGTGAGGGAAAGGTCAAAGGTTAACAAACTGCCAATGAAATTTCTACCCCAGGTATCATTTATTAAGATAATTATTTATTAATATATAACATGATTTAAATTTATAAATTAGTTACATGGTGTCCCGATTAATTAATCACAATTAATCACATATAAAAATAT
>NW_026266614.1:0-25000 GCF_025860055.1 Xyrauchen texanus | reverse complement strand
AGGTTCTTGGATTACCTCACATCCACTTATTCACTTCCTAGTCAGAGTCACAACAGCAATCCCAGAGATACGAAACCTTTATATCAGAGTTCAAGAGACACTGCTGTCAAAATAAATATACTACTCAAACAAAATAATACACACAAATAATCCAAATCATGTTTTTGACTTGTTGATGAACAAATGTTGACCCTGTTGAAAAGACCAGGGGCCGGATTCACAAAAATCTGCTTTAGAAGAAAAGGATAAATTATAAGACGTTCGTTAGAATGTTCCTTAGTGCAATTCTTGAATATTTTCTTAAATCTTTTCCTAAGACCAAAATGACAGAGTTTGACATTGTCTGATTATACTAGCATGCTCATGAAATTGCCTTGTCTAATACAACAAATTCAATACTTTAACACAGGTCAATCGTAACGATAAATGTATCTATCTGTTAATCTTTTTGTGTAGGAGATATGCTAGTTTAATGAAATTAGCCTTCATAGTTTTAGCACTAAATTAAAATGGACAGTCTCAGTTTTGTAATGATATAATTATTATGTTTATATGGACTGTAAAGATCACAGAGAGAGAGAGAACATAGGTAAACATATTAACATAGTAAATTCATTAAACATTTTACCTTTTGGGATTTAAGACAACTGTGAGGTTATCCTAATTTTAAGATAATAATTTTTCTTGTCGAGAATTTTAATCTTTAGTTTTTCTTAACCCTTGCAGAGCATTTGCACCCATATAGAACAATTTTAAATATGGGTCAAAATGACCCACAAGACCAAAGAAGGAACAATTTAATATTCTTAACTTTTTCTTAAGTTAAAAATGGTGGAAAATGGTAATTAAGAAAAATTTTCATCTTAAGACCCCGACCCCAGCTTAGACCAGCATAAATTCGCATGCTGGTCTTGACTGATGTATGCATGGCTTTTCTGGTGAAGCTGGTTAACCTTGCTGGTCAAACAAGTTAAGAAACATGTTGGGGACACCAGAACATCATCTCATGCTGCTTTTTCTATCAGGGAAGGTATTTTCTTAATTGGGTCATAGGAAGATATTTAAAAGTCATACTGAGCTTTAGGGAGAGCCAATGTTTTTGCTAATTGGTGCCATGGAAACAGTAATACACAGAGATGTAGATTAATATTGGTCAGTGGATAAAATCAGGAAGTATTCCGGACATTTTATTTAAATGTCGGAATCAGAATGGAAAGGAACATGGAATGGACGCCGGGCGGCATGACTCATGTGCTCCTTCCTTAGGGCTGATCTGAATTGTTTCTGTCTTTGAATAGTTTTGTTTTCAATGTTGTTAAGCTTTTAATTTGTTGTTCAACTGGCCATAGATTTTCCATGCTGAGCATTAATAAAAACCTAGCTGGATAACTCATGGACTCTATAAACTACATTCATGCATCATATTCACTCGAAAACATTAGTCACGTGCCACAATACCACTTGAGTCACGATGACCCTATTGAGTTAAGTTCGATGTAAAGAGCAGCTATTGGGTTCTCTTTGTCAACTCAAACACAGCCAAAGCTGAAGTCAAATTACATTTCTGAGTTTAGTATGAAGCTCTAAGCAGTGTCTTTTAAGTTGCCATCTTATATTACAACTATTACTCTGGATCCAGTCATTTATCACCCCTGAATCCTTTCATTAGACTCCTCATATGAACTGTAGCAGCAAAATGACATTTATATGGTAACTACCAACAGTTTTCTTTTTAAGTCAACTGTGTATATGAGTCACAATCAATGCATGACTCACCAGCTGCTATTCTCAGCCAAAACCCCAAACCAAAATTGTTGACCAACAGTGACTTTGAAAACAATCAAAGTTTCCTTGGTCTTTTCAAGATGTTAGCGTATGTGTCAACACCTACTGAGGCTGTCTTTATTTACCATAAGTACTCCACACAAGATGAAACCCTTTGAAATGCAAGTGTTCATCTTGGCCCAAAATAACAGTATCCCTGGAATAACTCCTGCTCAACATAAATATCTTGATTGCTTCAGAAATTTCATGTTTCACTTTGCACTCTCCTCTGTGGTTTGCTTTTTTAAAGATGAGTTGTTTAGAGATCTGCGTGCTTTTATTATTCAGGCCGATGAGGCGCACGGTGCAAATGGTATTGGGAGATCATCTGAAAAAATGATCAGTTCACCGTAAAGTGAAACCTCAAGGGAACTATGAACAGAGTCAGACATATAACACGTGGCAAATGTTGAAAGCTGAGAGTCTAAGCTAATTAGATCTCATGCAGTTATACTATCCCTATAATCTTATCTGTGTCCCATTGGTTAAAGGTGCACTCTGTAGTTTTTTGCTGATTGCTAAACTTTTAGAAAAAGTAATGGCAATAATAGAAAAGTATTTTTAGAAAATGTGTTTAAATATAATGTATTCTCATGAGATGAAATGAAGACTAGTCATATCAGTCTTAGAGAAAAGGCTGCTTCATTCTATGTAAATGAAGCTGGGTGCACATTCTGAGTGCTGCCATGTTGAGATCACATGACTAGCTGAATATTGCTTGCTTTATAGTAATTGGTAATTACCAATTACCAATGGTAATTGGAAGATTTTACCATTGGAGTAATTGGAAGCTTGTAATTGGAAGCTTTCACCCGCAGAATAAATGAATCATATATTTGAGGCTTCAGTGCGTAAATTAAGCACAACTTACAGCCGAGACAAGGCTATATTAACAATATAGCACAGCCTCATATGCTTTTTTATTGTGTGTTGCACAGTGATATGGTTGTGTATTTTATCACGGATGGAACACTGAATTGACCAATCAGCATCCAGGACAAGAACTGGAACTGACAAGAATTGTATAACATCTGATCTAGCATGACTATACACATTATGTGGTTTTATTGTTGCCACCTGTTGTAAAGGTCTGCACAGGTATTAAGCTGACCCCCGAACCATGACCCGTTAATGAGTCCCTGTGACCTGAACCGACCTGAACGGTTCTGAAATATTTTTAGAACCCTGAATATTTTTTTCCATAGGAGAATTTGTATTTATATATTTTTGTAACATTCATGTCTGTCTCCCTACACTCTCAAACTACTTATGTATTTGTATATATCAAATATTTTGTAGCAAGATTGCTCCAAAACTCCAAAACTCTCTTACAAACCCAACATAAACCCAAATTAATTTATATAAAAAGGAACCAGAACATTTACCAAAACTCAACAGTTTGTCAGACCACTAAACTTGAAATGAGAATACAGTATAAAGATATATTTCCCATGAAGAGTCTCAGACCTTTTCTCCTAACCCTTCACCACCATTCAGTAGTTTTCAATATCTAAAAGATGCTTTTGCTAACCTCCTGTTAAGCATAAATTATGTGTATAAAATTGTATTGCATGGAGGCAGTCGTACAGGTATTTCATCCTGAACCCTTCTGTTTTGACAGTTCGGAACCTAGTGATTCAAGAGACCTGAAGTTTAATGTCCAAACTCCCATGGTAGTTGTCAGCGCTTGCCAAATTTTTCATGAAGACATATCGCTGTAATTTACTCCCAACTGTCAAAGGTTCCTAATTGTTTCAGCATGGACTGGTGTTTGTGTGGCATGTTCATGTGCAATTTTCGCCCTATAATTCAACCATCTCATTCATTCATTTCCTGTTCATATATTAGTGCTACTCAATCAGGAAGCTACTGGCTGTAGCATATCATATGGGCTTATGCCCAAGGGAATATGAAATCCTTATGGATTTAGATTTTTATGAAGCTGTGAAAAATATCCTTCCAATGTTAATGCCTTTAGATATATTAGAGTTAATTATTTTACATTTTGTCATTTAGTGCATTCCCTGAGAGTCAAACTCATGTCCTTGCCGTTGCTTGTGCCATGCTGTACCAATTGAGCCACAGGAATATTTTGACTTTAAATATTTCATATGTTTTTTAGTGATGCCATCGACCCAATAACACATGTATGTCGCAAGGTATCTCTGTAAGAGTGCATAGTATGTAAAGCATTGCAATCTATGTTAAGCGTATAAGTTTAATATGTAAACATATTAAAACAGTGAGTTCACATAAATGTCAGATTATGCTGGCTGACTGTTCCCTAGTTTGCTAAGACAAGTTATTGACATTCTAAGGTGTTTCAAAGTCATAGCTCTCTTAATTTTTGGTGAATGATTCCATTGTTAGTTGGGAGAACTGAGTATGAATGTGGTAAAGACAAACCAGGAGCCTGGGAAGAAGCCTTGGTCAGGTAGGGTGGGTCTGCCGCACCTCACGAGAAGATAAAAGACAGATTCGGCTTCATTGTTTAGAGGGGACGTCAGCATTCCGGACTTTCAGTCCCTTAGGTAGTTGTGTAGTGGGAGCATGAAGGCCATGGTTCATTTGAAGGGCATTACTCAGCAGGCTTCCTGGACTTGGCCAAGAGCAACTCTTCAGGGGACGAAATATACAGCCTCCATTTCACGTATGCTTTCTCAATATTTCTCTCTCTCTCTGGGTCACAGCCTTTAGATTGTTGGATTTTCAAACTTAAAAGTAATTTTCAAGCGTCAATGAGGGTACAACACACAGGGCATAAAGTATATTTTACTAAATCATATTCATGTATGGATTGCCATTTGTTTTGTAAAAACGTTAGGGTATAGCAATTTCGTAAGCAATTGTTTTTCTTAAAAAAAAAGTTTCCCAAACACTGTATGACATTTGTCAGACAAACAGATTTTCCCACCCCAAACTAACGCCATTGGTTGAGCCAGTGCTCCTATGTTGAGCTGATGGGCATTCTCAAACAAACAGAGTAATATAGAAAAGCAACGAAGAGCCACAGTGTTTACACTTTGTGGGGAAACCAATCTACAAATGGCTTACTTATAATTGCCTCTTCATCTGAAGCTGGGATAGGACAATATGTTTAATATAATCTAAAATTACACACTTCAGTTTTAAAGTTTTAGAATTGTTATGCCTTTTGAAAGACTGGACTTTTGGAAAGATTTAGATTCAGCTGCTTTAAGGACGGTATTCCCTACGCCAAATGAGAAAAACACATGCACCTTGTCTAATAGTTATCAAATGCTTCCTGCAGGTGGTTACGTCCATGCTAAAGAATTCAAGGGCCAACTGAAGTGGTCTGTGTCGATCATAAGGGAAGAGGAATGTGCTGTTTTGAAACGGATAGAACAACTGATACTGTTGCCTATCTACGGGCCTCAGAGGTTTGAACGGATAGCAGAGGTTAAGAAATGCAAAAGCAAATTATTTTCCCCTCAAAAATCATCAAGCCTAGTGTCAAATGTTTATTTAATAACTGTTGAAGGCTTGAAAACTAAAAGTAATGTGGCGTGCGTTGGTTATACAATTCTCCCTTTGGGCTGCCTGTAAGATAATATGTATGCTGCTAGTATGCTAGCATGCTAACTCTAAGAGGCTGTCTCATCTGGTTTTCCCTGCTATCAAACAGCGAGTGAGTGCAAGGCTGTTTTGTAGCCTGAAGCCATGCACAGTCACTTCCCATGCTCTGGCCAACAAACACAGTTGATTGAAAGAGCCACGGTCTTTGTGTGTGGGAAAACTCAATGAAAGATAGAGGGCAGGAAGATAGCTGAGGACTGGAGTGGCAAGTGTCCCTGTAAGAGGGCATGAAATCATCTAATCTTTCTGTCTCTCAATCTCAAAGAAGCCACCTAGAGAGATTTTAATAACTTTTATTCAGAGATGGACAAAGTAAACAACGTCATTACTTGTGTGAAATTACAGATACTACTGGTCAAATATTACTCCATTACAAGTGAAAGTTGACAGATTTTTACTTAAGTAAAAGTGCAGAAGTACTTAGTTTTAAAAGTACTTAAGTATCAAAAGTACATTTCTTTTTCTATGTCAACGCATTGTTTTATTGTTGTTGCATTGTTGTATGTAATTCTTACAATACCTTATGCCTCTGAAGCGACCTACTGAATACACTGATTAGCTTGTAGTATCTTCGGAATAAAGAGCTTTTAGAATGTTATAAAACCTATAGAAATGAAACATCTTCAGATTTCAGAAGAAAAATCTTCATTTTCTTATTTAACACTCCTACCCACCCCCACAAAAGCAGCATGGTAGTGTTCTCACACAGCTCTGGCAGTGTACACACATCTAGGTGTATACATTCATCCACATTTGAATCAAGTGGACAGTGAGATTGCTGTGAATACAGACATGATCACACATTTTGGCTTTAAGTCCAGGACTAGAAAAGACTGAAGCGGTTTCATACCTATACATGATAACAGCTCTCTCTGGGTCAGCGGCAGCACCAACGCAGATTTTAATGTTCCGGTATGATTTTTGTCAAAGGTTTAATTGACAGTCGAATCGTTATCATTTAGTAAAGAGATCATGTGGGTGATTGAATTGAGATTGTGATCTTTTTATGATTTAATCGTGCAGCTCTAAACATAACTATAGTAATTATGCAAGGTAAAAACAACAACAAAAAAGAAAACTATAAAAGTTAAAAGAGATTAATTTATTTAACTCTTAAGCTCATTTACATTTGAAATCACACTTTTGCATGCTAACTAACATAATTGTCGAACCTTACCTATGCGTTAGCGGTGTATCCACAAGGTTTTGGCAACTTGGTGGGCCAGTCCATAAAAAAATATTTTTTTATAATTATACTTCATACTGAAACTTTAGCTCTAAAGCACAGATAAATTCAAGCTTTCACAAGGAATTAAGAGTTTACATACCTCAATATGCTTCTGCAGGTTGGACGGCGAGTTTTTGAAGGCTGTGATATGGTTCGTTTTAGCAAACATTTAAAACAAATCTAATCTTTAACATTTTCAGAAAACTGGATAATATTTTCTAAGTATGGTCATGGGTGCACTCAGTGTTCAAAAAATGCTGGGAAATCATTGAACTTCACAAAACGTGACCCTACAAGAGTGATTATCGGTAGGCTTTTTGTCACCTGCAAAAAAACAATCACGTTTTAGAAAATAAAAATAAAATCATCCACTGATTTTAAAAGCTGCTACATAGTAACGACTTTCTACTCGAGGACCTTGATAGAAATGTAGTGGTGTGAAAAGTACGATATTTGTCTTTCAAATGTAGTGAAGGTAAAGTCACAAGTTTCCAGAAAAAATTATAAAGTAAAGTACAGATACTAAAAAAGTGTACTTAAGTACAGTACTTGAGTAAATGTATTTCATTACTGTCCACCTTTTATTTAAAGTCAGTTTTAGGCCCAATTTACTTTCTTAATACATGCCCTTTCCAAAAATCTAGAGGTTAGACAAATTAGCCGCAAACTTGCTACAAATTTTCCACAAATTCTTTTTTCACATGCATATGAGCTTGCGATTTGCCACAATTGTTTGCAGCTTTTCATTGGTAGTGGTGAAGAGTGGGATGGTGAAGGAGGTTATTTCCCCCTCTCAATTTCCATGTGCTAATAGATTACTGTTGTAGGTAATAAATATGAATTGCGTAATTCCAATTATTTTGTATTTATGTACATATTCAAATCTCACTAGTATTTGAGAAAAGAAATGTTATATGAAAATGACAATTTTTTGTGGTATTTTTATTTTGAAATACATGTTGCAAATATGTTGAAGTATGTGACTTTTTCTTTCAGTGAAAACCTTATTGAACATATACCTTCACTGACCACTTTATTAGGTACACCTGTATATCTACTTATTCATGTGATTATCCAATCATGTGGCAGCAGTGTAATGTATAAAATCATGCAGATTTGGGTCAGGATCTTCAGTTCATGTTCACATCAACCATCAGAATGTGGAAAAAATCTCAGTGATTTTGACTGTGGCATGATTGTTGTGCCATACGGTCTGGTTTGATTATTTCTGTAACTGCTGATCTCCTGGGATTTTCACACACAGTCTCTATAGTGTAAAGACATTGGTGCGAAAAACAAAAAACATCCAGTGAGCTGCAGCTCTGTGGATGAAAAATGCTTGTTAATGACAAAGGACAGTGGAGTATGGCCAGACTGGTCCAAGCTGACAGGAAGGTGACAGTAACCCAAATAAACACGATTTACAACAGTGCTATGCAGAAAGGCATTTCTGAAAGTACAACACTTCGAACATTGAGGCGGATGGGCAACGGCAGCAGAGAACCCTTCCGGGTACCACTACTGTCAGCTTAGAACAGGAAACTGATGCTGCAGTGGGCACAGGCTCACCAAAATTGGACAGTAGATGACTGGAAAAACATCGCCTGGTCTGACAAATCTGGATTTCTGCTGAGGTACACAAATGGAAGGTCCTCTGCAGCCTAATTTTTCTGTTCTTGGCTGACAGAAGGGAACCCAACGTGGTCTTCTAATGTTGTAGCCCATCCACCTCAAGGTTCAACATGTTGTGCATTCTGAGATGCTATTCTGATAACTACAATTGTACAGAGTGTTTATCTGAGTTACCGTAAACTTTCTGTAAGCTCGAACCAGTCTCGCATTGACCTCTCACATCAGCAAGGCATTTTCATCCACAGAACTGCCGCTCACTGGTTGTTTTTTGTTTTTTGTTTTTGGCGCCATTCTGAGTAAATTCTAGAGACTGTTGTGCATGGAAATATCAGGAGATTAGCAGTTACAGAAATACTCAAACCAGCACGTCTGGCACCAACAATCATGCCACTGTCGAAATCACTGAGATCTAATTTATTTCCCAATTCTGATGGTTGATATGAACATCAACTGAAGCGCCTGACCCATATATGAATGATTTTATATATTACACTGCTGCCACAGGAATGGCTGATTAGATAATGACATGAATAGATGTACAGGTGTACTTAATAAAGGGGCCGGTGAGTGTTTATTTCAAATATGTGTTTTGCATATATTGCCATTTGCAATAATACAGGGATTTTTTTTGCTTCATATGCAGATGAGCAAATGCTCTAAAAATGACATCATCCAAATAAAAACACACACAATAAATAGATGTCTGTGTGATGTACACATGCTATCAGGGTGAATGAACAGCATTTTGTAAAAGTGTGTTTAGCAAAACCTTGGTGTGTTGATAAATTTTTCTGCAAATTAATTCTTTGTTCTGGTGTATTGTCCATAAGTAACATGATTTCCAATTCTTTTCACAGTTAATGAAATCATCAGGAACGATCTCTCCAGCATCTCGGTGCACAGCCATGCATAGCAGTGGAGGGTCCCTCTGAGAAGACCACAGCAATCATGAACTCTTCAGCATACTACATTTCTTATAGAAGATCCAAATAAGCAAGATCTGGCTCTGTTAACACAGATTTTCAAACAAACTTTGTGTACTCAAGATTCATTTTACATGTGGACTTCAGAACTGACTGAACTTTCGTTGTTTTATTTCCATGGGGGACTGAAAACAAACACAGAAAACAAGTGCACTTCGCTTTAAAATTGATCAGCATGTCCTGCCAAGACAGAGTGTGTGTTGATGTGGACCAAATCGTCTCCCTCTTTCTTTCCTATTTACTTTCTTGTACTCAGTGTATCTTTTTAAATTATTACCATATAAGTGCAGTTTGACCCTCTTTTGTACACCACCATGCCTTTTTCTAAAAAGAAGATCTGTTGAGAACGTTCAAGATAAACTATAAAGTCTGGATCACAAATCAGTAACTTTGCAGTCCAAAAACAGATGTGACATGCACAATTCTAAATAATAACCATATTTTGTTTTGGATGCATGTGTGTGTGAATGCAGATGTGCATGTCTCAACACATTGTTTTGTCTATATGTTTTGTATATTATCTTCCAATGGCACAGATTAGTGTGGTTAAATGTTCATCGTGAAGAAAAAAAAACATTGACAACTGATTGCCTTGAATTTAGAAGCCTTGACCTGATTGTAATCCAAAGAGGCCTTATTGATTTGCCTTAATCTAATGCAGAATTGTCGTGTTGTTTGTTGTTTGACAGCAGTTGTCTGTCCTTACTTATTCTTACTTATGTCTGAATAGTCATTCCAATGTTTATAGTTTTTTTTTTTAAATATCAGGTAAGATTGCTTGTTAACTGGAAATTTGAATAGAATTTAAATACAACCCCAATTCCCCCAAAAATTGGGAAATGCTAATAAAAACAAAAGTAGTGATTTGTAATTTATATTCACCCTTTGCTAAATTGAAAATACTACAACTACACATTATATGATGTTTTACCTTGTGAATGTCTTGGTGTGTTTTTTTTATGTACAGTAATATAAAATGAAATGATTGCAACATGCTTCAAAAAAGTTGAGAGGGGCAATTTAAGACAAATTACAATTTGAAGAGTTAAAATAACAATGCAATGTGAAACAGGAGAACAGGTGAGGCAATCGTGTCATAGTAAATAAGGAGCCTCCAAAAACAACCTAGTTCTTCAAGAGCAAGGATCATTCGAGACTTGTCAATTTGCCAACAGATGCTTCAGAAAATAATCCAGCACTTTGAGAACAATGTTCCCCAAAGACAAATTGGAAGGATTTGGGGCATTTCACACTCTACAGTTCACAATATAGTTAAAAGATTCATGGAATCTGGTCAAATCTCAGTGCGTAAAGGTCAGTCATTCATCTGTAATGGATATCATGAACATGGGCTTGGGATTACTTTAGTAACATTTGTTAGTCATCACCAACACAACGCTGCATCCACAGATGCAAGTTAAGACTTTACTATGCAAAGCAGAAGCCCTACATCAACGCATCATCAGCGCTGCTGACTTCTCTGGGCTCGGTCTCAACTTAGAAGGAAAGCAGAACACTGGAACTGTGTTTTTTTGGTCCAAAAGCCAGTGTCCGTACGGGCCAGGGGTGTATCAGTGCCCATGGCATGGGTAACTAGCACATCTGTGAGGGCAGCATTAATGCAGATATGTACAAATTTTGGAGCAGCATATACTGCCATTCAGCACCGTCTTTTCCAGGGACATCCCATAATTTTATAAGCAGAGAGTGTGGGTGCTATATTGGCCTGCCTGCAGTCCTGACCATCTCCAATTGAGAATATGTGGTGCATTATGAAGTGCACAATACAGCAATGAAGACCCCATACAACTGTGTAGCTGAAAACATGCATAATGGATGAATGGGTGAAAATGACACATTTTAAACTTAACAAACTTGTGTCTTCAGTGCCTAAATGCTTGATAAGTGTTATTTAGAAGAAATTGTGATGTTTGAAAGTGGTAAACACTCGACTGTCCCAACATTATTGTTGCAATCGTCTGATTTGAAATTACTTTAAATTAAAAAAATAAAAATAATAATTTAAAACAATGAAATTCACAAGGTAAAACATCATATAATGTGTAGTTGTAGTGCTTTCAATATAGCAAAGGGTGAAGATAATTTACAAATCACTCCTTTTTGTTTTTATTAGCATTTTTCATACTGTCCCAACTTTTTGGGAATTGGGGTTGTAGAATAGAATAGAATAGAATAGAGCTTATTTATTTGGAGTGAGCTGGAATTAATCAAACGTAAGGCATAAGGGAGGTATAGCAATTCCCTGATCTGTCCCATTTCAGTGGTGACCAGAGAAAGACTGGCACTGTCAACCATCCAATATTATTTTAGCAATTTGAAGGCAAGATTATTGTTTTAGTTAGGCTGCACTCTCTTGAACTGCCTATGAACAGCTGAATATATGTATGTCTCACTATAACTGCCTCTGATGACCTGGTGGTTTACTGCACTGTGCACTGTGCCTTAAAGTGTTTTATAAGCAGGAATACTTTTATATGTATTTTTATCCACTCTAATTATAAATATAATGCATGTTTCTCAGCATATAATGAGATTTTGTACTGGAGTTTAAATCCCTGTACATTGTATCCTTTGTCTTTAGATTTTTAGGCAATGTATGCACTTTAATTTGTATTTTTCTTTACTGGGATCTAAAAAATATCACATATTGTTTTTCTTTCTTGACAATCAGACTTAATTCACAAAGGTGATATATTCTTCCACAGGGTATCAACAATGGGATTGTTGATATTGTTTTTCTTTCAAGGATATGTATTCAATCTACCAATGCTTGTCACATTTCTACAGTGCATTTACATTTCATTACCAAAAATATGCACAATAAATTAATGGTATGTTGGCTCTTTAAGAGGTGTGTAGTTGTATAGTGTAAACATCAGTGGATTTCGAAAGTCTGAGACCACATTTGAAAATCTGGGATTCACTGTCTGATTTATTCTGAGCCCCTTAGAAGACAGGTTGGGGGAAACCATTTCTGAAAAGATTTTTATGTCCTCACAATTTCCTTGCAATACATTTACCATGAATTTACTACAGTAAATTTATTACACTATGGTAATAAAAAAAATTTTTTTGTAATTATGGTTACTGTGGTAAAACCATGGTTTAACTACAGTAGCCAGTTTAACCATGGCTGTAGTATGAAAATAACCAAGTTTCTTTTATTTCTTTTCTCTTATTATAGACAGTGTAATTTGGTATTTTTTGTAATTGGTGACACTATTTGAATGCAATTATTATGCTAATTGTAGAACTATATAACTGGAATTCTTACTAGTAAAACTTTAATGAGAGAGTTATGTAAATTATTTTTTACTAGTGAGAATAGAATTGGAGAGCTCTTTAATTAAAATTGTTACTAGTAAAAATGCAATTGCAGAGCTCTGTAATTCAATTGCATTCTTACTAGTAAAATGTCAGAGATCTCTGTAATTGTAATTCTTACTTGTAAAAATCAAATGTAGATCTCTTTAATTGGAGATTTTACTAGTACAAATCCAGTTGCAGAGCTCTGCTATTAAAATAATACTAAAAGTAAAAATGCAATTAAAACGAGTAACGCTGGGAACATTAAAAGCCAAATCGGCTTGCCATACTCGTCAGCATATGGAGATGAATTGTGGATAAAATATTATTAAATGTTCGCGAAAGTCTGTGCTGTCTTCAGACCTGTATACACATTTCCTGAGACTTAAAAAAAAAAATTCCTAGCATTTTTTTAAAATGTTTTTCTTGATATAATTTCACAAATGAATTTCAATTCAGCGCCATTTCTTCCCCCCACTGATAGTCACAAATATGGCCACTGCGAGAAAAAAGTGATGACACAGAAACAGGTCAATAGTGAAGCCATTATTTCTGCCAAAAAACATGGTTACTACAATATTCCCATAGTAAAATCATGGTGAATTTATTGCTAGGGAACACAAAACATATTGCGATGGGATGCAAACTATTGAGAGGAAAACTATTTTAAAAAGAAAATCCCACCCTGTCCTCTAAAGGGCTCTGTAGATTTAAACCTGTAAATAACATGATCATAGTAATAACTGCAAATAACTTAAATAATGTTTTAGGATTTTGAAAAATGTAAAACGAAGAAAATTATGAGGTAAAATTAACATGGCATATATATGATTCTGCACCATTTCTGGACAAAAATGTATTCAATTAGAATACGCTAAATAGAAGCATTTTCAGTAGTGGTCTCAGACTTTTGAACCCCACTGTATGTGTGAAATAAAACTTTAAAATATTGCAAACACCATTGATATGCTATTCAGTATGACGGCAATCAATGAAGGACATAGCCACAGGTTTTGCAAAATTTTTGTCAAACTCAATCAAGCATATTAACAAATAACTTCAAAATGATCCTTATTGTTCCTAAATAGAATAGAGCATGAAATACTGAGATGATTTATGTGACAAGCCTTTTGTTCAAACTTAAATATGTCTGTGACCTAATGTTCCATTTCTCAGATAAAATTTCAACTTCATCTCATGGTCACAACACCTCATTAAAAATGCAGTGGTATTGTCTGAAAAGGTGTTGTGAAAAATGTGGATCTCTTCCCCATGTGCACCAGAGAACTGAACTTCCAGTGTAGGAACTCTAATGGGTTAAAGTAGAAGCAGCTGTTCTATCCAGGCTTTAAGCCAAGCACCCTGTGACACCTGCCAAGCAGACACAAATATTTTCCATGGGCTTGAATCCCCAGTCACACGGCCATGGTGACAACGTACAATCAGGGTGGGGTGGATCATCAAAGCCAGTGCCCAGAAATAGCCACTCTATTAGTAGGCTGAGTGAGGATTGTTAGAGGGCCAAGAAAACGAGTGGACTTAAGTAAGCATCTGTGCTCTTCCTCTTTAAGGAATAGTTCATGCAAAAATGAACATTTAGTTATGATCTGCTTACCACCTTGTCATTCCAAACAAGTGGGCCCTTGTTTTTCCCTTTAATTTGTATATATATGATCACTAATTAGATTTAGACCTTTTGTCTAAATTTGTTTTCTTTAAACTTGCATAATACTATTTTTGTTGTTGTTGTTGTTGTTGTTGTTGTTGTTGTTTACCCCCTTCACTCTCTGGAGCTTCACAGCCATGGTCACTTAGAACTGTCCAATTATGGAAAAGAGCTTTGTGAAAATTCTACAAAATTGTGTGAGTAACATGAAGGTGATTTGACAGAATTATCATTTTGCAGGGCTGAACTATACCTTTAAAGGTAAATTCAGTAACGTTTGTCTTTGGACTTGGACACTGACACCTAGTGGATTGGATGTAGCAGAGAAATTTAGTATTCACAGTTAGCCAAATTCATTTTTATTTGTATTGCACTTTTCACAACACACATAATTTCAAAGGAGTTTTACTCCATAAGATGTTGGTTAATGGAGAAAAATAACCTTGGGAGAAACCAGGCTCACTGTGGGGGCCAGTTCCAATCTGGCCAAACAAAACAAATATAATGCCAATTTTAGTTATTTATGTGCAGTGCAAGTCATGGTTTAAAATTAATAAACCAAGTAAGTTTTTAGGGCCAGAGTTTAAATAAAGATTTTGTATGAACTGTAAGATTAATGACTAATGTCTTTGAATCATCCTGGATTAACTGCAGAAGTTCGCATAGAGTCATTGTTCTTGTTGGCTGAAGAAGGCTTTTGTTGGCAATTAATTGATAGTCTATCCATTTTAAGAGTGTAGTCTATCATTAGACCAAGATGATGCAGGCAGAGATCAGTGAGGTGCATCGCAGTTCAACCGGCAGTTCATTTCGGTGAGGTCTATCATAAAAAAAAATATTTTTAAACAAAATTTGCACTTGTATATGTTTTGTATACTATTCTGATGCTAGTGAAACTTTTTAATATGGCACTTTTGTACCACTGTCTCCTTAAGATGATTCACTTATGGTTTCCTCTTTTGTAAGTAGCTTTGGATAAAAGCGTCTGCCAAATGAATAAATGTAAATGTAAATGTAAAAGGTTCAGGCAGTGACATATGAAGTATCCCATATCTTATGGTTGGAGTTAGCATCAGTTCATCCCCTGAAGTCCCTCGTAATAGACTGAAGTGATGTCTGTCTTGCACCAGCTGCATTTAGTCGTCATCACTTAGAGACACATAGCAGGAGAGTCTGACACCAAGCATGAACGGAGCTGGATCTGGCCGGCTCTGGTAACCTTGGTATATGAATCCCGAGGTTGAGACAAGGAAACAAATAGAATAATATAAGCATAGATGCCTTATATAGATATTTTTGCAGAGTTATAGATCATAATAGATATTAAGGGTTCCGGCAGACCTAACTGAAGCAGGCTAATTGTGAGTTGATGGATAAATTAGGTGCATGCCTGGCTAAATAGATAAGTCTTTAGTCTAGACTTAAACTTAGTGCGTGTGTCTGCATCCCGAACAGTGTTAGGGAGACTATCCCATAGTTTAGGAGCCAAGTAGGAAAAGGATCTACCTCCTTTTGTGGATTTTGGTATTCTAGGAACTATTAACAGGCCCACATTTTGCTATCATAATGAATATAGCATGGTAGAAGGTAAATTAAGTACTACGGAGCTAGACCGGTGCTAGACCATTCAAAGCTTTGTATGTAGTTATGAAATTGTAATGTTGTGATCTATGGTGATGAAGGCAGCACTAAGATCTAAAAGCACTAGAAGAAAAATGCAGCCACGATCAGATGATAAGAGCAAGTAATTTGTAACTCTGATAAGTGCAGTCTCTGTACGGTGATAAGGCCTAAATCCTGACTGAAATTGTTCAAATATACTATTTCTCTGTAAAAGTTTATGTGACCTGTGTGATGTCTCACAGCAGCTAGCAGATATTTGGATTAGTCAGTTTGTCTGGTTCCTGACCTGGGCCCCAGTTATTCAAATACCATCACTATTAAGACAATGAGCCAAATTACTAGAGAGGAGAGTGGCACCTTCCCAAGAGGAATGGAGTCCATCTCTCTTTAGCAGGTCAGGTCTACCCCAAAAACTCTTCCAACTGTCCATAAATCCTATGCTATTCTCAAGACACCATTCAGACATCCAGCCATTCAGTGGCACTAATCTACTTTAAACCTCATCATCACGATGAGCATGGAGGGGGCCAGAGCATATTACAGTGTCTAACATAAAAAGTTCACACACCTCTTTAATATTATCTCTAGTGATCTCTGACTGGTGAAGCCCAACATTGTTAGTGCCAACATGAATAACAATTTTAGAAAATCTACGTTTAGCATTAGCCATCACTTGTAAATTTTATCTGATGTCAGATGCCTCAGCCCCCGAAATGCATTTAACAATAGTGGCTGCAGTCTCTATTTCCACATTCCTTAAAATAGAATCTCCTATAAAAAGGGTGTTTTCAACATGATTCTCAGTGGTTGCATCACTGAGTGGTGAGAATCGATTGAAAACCCTAACAGGAACGGGAGAGTGGTGTCGCTTTGCTGAGCGAGTATGTCACAGAGACATCACCCAAACGCCCTGCTGTGGGAAGCTATAGTAAATATGTGGCATGAAATGCAGTAAGCAATAACATGAGTGGATGTCATGACTTACTGCAATTGTTTTTTGTTGTTGTTGTTATGGTTGTTCTTGATCGGTGAGGGTTTGAGATCGATGTGAATCCCACATGGTAAGCACATGGTAAAATGGCAAAGGATAAAATTAAGAACATAGAGGAATAAGCAGTGCTAAGCAGGCTAGCAAGCTACAAACAAACTGACTGCTGCAGCATGCCAGCACCAACTGGAACTGGATCAGGAAACCAAAAAGAATGTTTACTTTAATCAATGAGGGAAAGTGTCAAATAACAGGAAATAACAGGATGGTTACTGAGATAAAGCCAGTTGTTTTTGGCTGGTCATGTGATTCTAACATTGCAGCCCCCATGTGCCGACCTGCTCCATGTAGAATAAAAAAAAGCTTTGATAAGGTTACTGCTAAGATCGAAGTCTTCATTACAATGTGAATGGTTATGATTTCTTTCAAATATTGCAAAATTACAATTCATGTCTTTAGGAAGTAAGCTTTTGTAATCAGGAAAAAATTACTGAATGCACTTTTAAGCACTCTCTTAAAAGTCATGTAGCCTATAATTGTGCCAAGTTAGTAATCCTGACGTGTACAAAGAGCTGGGTTTCGATCAATTATTTTAAATCTAAAAACTGAGACTGAGAAATATAAGCCCCACATCCTAAAACATATATAAGTTGTCCTCCTAAACATATTCTGTCCCTATTATGAGATACTTTATTGGGTTGCTGGATCAAAGCAAAGTGATGGAGGTTCAGCGCACACTATTCTCTTCTATATAGTTTATTAGAAATCGGTGATAAAGGAAAAAGGAGAAAAACGCAGTTGACGAATTATTTTTGAATGGTGATTTTTCAGCGCAATGAAATACATTTATAGAATTACGTGTTTTAGAGCCTATCAGCAAAGATTGTAATATGCTGTTTTCTAAAATAACAGATTTGAAAATGTTCATCTATGATATTCATTCTATGCTATTCAACGTAGAACATAATACCAAGTTTCTATTGCCCTCTAGTGGTCATTTTATGATTCTGGCATTCAAAATCTTGGGTCATTTTGAGCACAGTTGCACAAATGGTCTTGCAGTGTTTTTTCAGTGGGCTTCAAAACAAAATTCCAGTTTCATCGTATTTTTCTGACAACAGTTGGATAATCAAGTGAACTTGAAACCACACTGATACAGAAAGACATGGTCAACTACAGTATATAATGAAAGTACATTTCCATAGAAAAGTTTATCTTTGTTCACAGTAAAAGTGTATTTTTTGGGGTAGGTTGTCACAAGTGTTCTAAATGTTGTCATTTAACACAGTTTAATTGTAATTTCTGTCAACCAAACGTTTGGCTTGATAAATGTGTATGTTTCTAAAGAATGTTTAATATGTTTTAAATGAATTGATTAGCTTAATATAAAGGCAAGTGTCTAAAGAAACTCTTTTGATGCTATGTTCTATGATGACTGACAGAAAGGCTATGTCTGTCTATTCAAATGAAGTATTTGTTTTTTTCTCATTTCCATAACCAATGTGTATCATTCATCTGTGCTTTGTGTGTAAATGATCCATCACGAAATGTCTTAATCCATTGCCAAGAACATGCATACAAGATTAAGTCATGTGAATTTATGCATATTTGTAATGTATTCATTCTATCCTTATTAATGTAGAAAATATATATTTGTCATCGTTTCATCTTGAAATAAGTATCTTTGCATATGACCCCCAATAAATAAGTAAATAAATGAATAAACACTTCTAGCCTATTTTTAAGATTTACACATTTCAATTTAATAGAATTCCATCAAATGAGTCAATTTAAACAAAATTAAATAAATAAAACTTAAATTGTATTCATTTAATTTGGTTAAATACTTCTCAATACAATTTAATTGAAGTTTGTTTTGAAATGTAAAATGTAAAAATAGGTTCAAATATTTTTTTGAGTGTACGGTAGGCAATCAATTTATTGACATTTTCTTGGAATTAGCTTTAAATTTCTGTTACTTGGTGCATCACACTCTTGAGAAAATAAAGCACATACATTTTGCATTAATCTTATGAAATAGTTGAACAGGATTAGACAAGTAGGACCAAAGTAAGATGATTTGTAATTAATTTTATTTAGCATACATTTGTAATGCTAAATAAACACAAATAGATAATGGCCAATTGCAATGGGGCCTGTGCCCCGGGCCTCTTGACTGCACAGGGGCCAGAAACCATTGCAAATGTACAAATGATATAGATTAGAGGGGCCTCCAAACTGCTGGTGCCCAGTGGCCTCATGAAACTGATCTGTCCTTGGGTTTCAAACAAAACAGGGATTAATAAACCACTCGGTTTGATTTAGAAAAGAAGGCTATGCTGTGTTGAGCAATGCTGTGGTTAGGCTGATTTATATAAACCTAGAAGAAGCAGTCTCACCTCAAACGGACTACACAGAAAAGACATTAGCTGTTTCGGTGAGTATATCACATATAATGCATGGGAAGGATATGTGGCAAGACAGTTTACATATTTTTAGTTTTTAAACTTACATTATTCCTAGAGGAAATACACTGTATGATACATTCCAATCTATTAACCTGCATACCTCTTTAGTAATTGCAAACTGATGACAAAAGTCCACCTCTTTCAGAGACATCTATGAAAATGAACACTTCTTCTCCAAATGCAACTGAATCTTGTGACATCTATCCGGCAGCATTAATCATGTCCATGATTTTTGACATCATTGCAACAATTTTCGGGGGTCCGGTACATGTAATACAACTGTACATCAGTCTTCGATCAAACACAGTTGACATTCTCAATGTGGCCCTCTTGTTTGTCAACATCCTGCAATGTATTCTAATGTTCATAGATTTGGGCATCTGTATTTTCTTAGATTTTAATGCTATATATGTTATACGGCACTTCGTACTGGGCTATTGTACTCTTGCTGAGCCTTTCCTTTTGTGCTGTATTTGCATTGAGAGATTCATTGCGGTTACTTTTCCTTTGAAGTATCAAAATCTCAAGACCTTGAGATTCAAAGAAGTATGTTCTGTAGCTTCAGTATGCATCACTCTGACCATTGCCATCTGGATAATCTATTCCGACCAAGTGCCTCAATATCTCATATTCTCCTCCCTCCTTCTAGTTATTTTCATAATGGTTTGGTGCAATTATCACATCCTGAAGATTCTGAAAGACTGTGGTCCAGGGAGAGATGAGATGCATCCTGTCAAAGTTAAAGCCTTCCAGATTGTGCGGACTATCCTTATCCTTGTGGTGATATGTCACTCCCCAGCTGCAGTCCTCTCTCTGATTATATCTTTCTTAATAGAGGAGATTGCAGTGTGTATCTTTATGCCACTCTGTGGGTTTTTGGTCTTTGTATCCGGCTTTGTGCTTCCACTAATCAACCTTATACATAATAAGTGATATATGGATTGACAGAGACATTTTTGAGTTGGTAATTGATTAGGTTACTTTAATATTTCAAAGGGATTTCATGAAGCAATTTATTATTCCTCCATATTTATTGTTTTGTTACTTTACTTTTTGCATTTAATTAGATTGTGATAAATGTAATTCATACACTTCCATTAACATTGTTAACTGATACAGTATAAGGGATCTGCATAGATTACAAAAGAATTGGCATTAAAACAATGTTAAAACTTATGTTACATATACATGTGTATACATATAATACAGGATATGTGCAATAAACAAAGTCTTTGCATTTAATTGAAGATTACCATATGACAAAATAATAATAACAACACCCCGATATGTTACACAAGATCCACAATTCATAGTGACATCTTCATTTCATAATTTTAAAAAACATTTAAAGGTAAATTTATATGTACAAGAGCATAATGTTGATTAAAATAATTTCAACTTGTCCCTCATTTTCTTTAAAAAAGGAAAAATCAAGGTTACAGTGAGGCACTTACAATGAAAGAGAATTGGGCCAATTTTTGGAGGGTTTAAAAAGGCAAAGATGTGAAACTTATAATTTTATAAAAGCATTGACATTCATTCTTCTGTTAAAATGTATTGTATTATTTGAACTGTAAAGTTAAATCGACATTTTACAGTAGTTTTGGGTTTATGATGTTACATCATCATGGCAACGAAGTTGTAAAATGGGACATAACTTTACACGGAATAGGTTAGTAAAGCAATTTTATCACACTAAAATGACATCTTGTTCCAATACTTCTGAAGCCATAAGTATATTTATGTTTACGGATTGACCCCATTTGTTGTGGTAATCAACATTATGCCACAAATACTTTTGATTGAGCTTAACTTGTATTGAACCTGGGATATTCCTTACATACTACCGCTAGAGTCTAAAGGGTAATATTATTGGGTAATATTACTTCTAGCACACATATATCATAGGCAATTACTGTTACATGAGTCCCCTGAAGAGAAAAAGCCATACACATTGACCAAGGGAAACATAGTCACTGCCCCCAACATTGAACCCAACTGCACTATTGCTCCACACCACACGAGGGCACTGTGACCTTCATCACGTAAGATGACTGCAATGACCACTTTTACCAGGGATAGTGTGAAGATAAAAAAGAACCATGCAAACGCCTGTGAAACATAAGATTACAGTAGAGTGCAATGTAACATGACAAAAATGACTTAATAATCTAAGGTAATATATCCTTGTCTCTGTGATTAGAAAAACAATAAAGTGATAAAATGTAACTGTTCTTTGAAGTAAACTGAAAAAAACTATTTGGAATTGTTCCATATACTTACAATAAGGACTGCTCCAGAGGTCTCATTAACTAGCAGAGGACACGGGCTCAGCACTGCCATGCCCATAAGGTAAACTCCAATAACAGAGCCAACTGATGTGAGAACTCCCATCAGCACCAAAGACCTGTTGAGAATGTATTGAGGTATTGGGGAAAATTCAGTATGCGTTAAGCCATAAAGAGTAAAAATTTGTGCAAATATAATGTTATGTCAATCTTTCCCATTATTTGTATAAAAGCATATTTATAATTATTCCACCATCATCATCCTCATATATTGTTCAACAAGTAAACAGATTATTTGCCACGATACATAGGTAGTTGCACATTCAGTAACATTTCCATAGACATTTTCTAATCAACATCATGATTTTAGGCTAAAATGTATATGAATGTATAAGGGAAAGTATACTGTATATAACTGGTCACTATTTCTTATAACTTTGGCCTTCACTTGTTCATTTAAATGGCCCTGCATTGTAACAAATAAGTTTTTAAAAAGTACACATACGTATATATTTATATATAGTCTATCATTTAATATGAGCTCATAAAATCTGCATGCATATATCATAATAATTATAAAATAATTATTAAAATGCTCTAGCATATCAGCACAGTACATGTCGCCTACCACTCATTGGTTACATAGCATGTAAACCATAATGGATTTCCAGCATTAAGAATTTCAAGATTTCATCTCATTCTGACTCACCTGTAAGGGTAAAACATGGCGATAAAGCAAGCCACAGGATTAGCAACATTTGCCATAGTGGCAGACCAATGATAGGCCTGGTTTCCATATGGTAGACATGAGTATGACTGCACTGATGGCAAAACAGTATTGGTCAGAGCGTTCACCCAGGCAAGGATTATGTAAATGTACACCACTTGTAGCCAGGTGTATGTCCCTGATCCAAATTTGCTCTTTGGCTTCTGAAGACCCTTTTGAGAAGAAATCATTGGTTTTAGTTCAAAACTCTTTTTAGATTCTCCATTTCTATTAGTGGCTTTGTTGTTCAGGCTATTGGGGCGCTCTCGAGTCACAGCTGGAAGGTAGTTTAAAAGTAAGAAAGCCACCAAGCAAACTACCATCATGGCTGTCAGGAAGAAAAAGTAGGCCTCAACTGAAAAGTTGGCTGGGTGGTAGTAAGGCACAAGGTTGTTGGCGCCTCTTTCAGACCCATTAAGATACTGAATTCCAAGTGTTTCATTGGATCTGAGGATTTGAGATGCATTGACACAATCCATGAAACCTACACCCTGAACCATTGCCACCAAAGCAGGGATAAGACCACTCAGACCTTCTCCAATGTAATATGAGGTGAGATACTCCGCCTTGAGCTGCATCATGAAGGGAAGGAACGTCACAGATGAGGTGCAGTCCACAATGGAGATCAAGAAGGTCAAAAGCAGGAGAGGAACGCTACGCTCCACACCTTGTACCACAACCCTCTCACTCCAGAAAAAAGCCAGGAAGAAGCTGGTTAGTATCCCGAAACTCACAATGAAATAGATGACAGTAGTCTCTCTGAGCGTTCCTGGGTGGAAGCGATGCATTAATGTGACAAACAGAGGACTGATGTTGGCCAATTGGATGATCACTGAGAGGTAGGATGGTAGATACCAGCCCTCAGGTATCTGTGGAACCATTAGAGGCAGCTCCACCCAAAGTCCACAAATGGTGACCCAAGAGCCCATGCCAAACAGGCTAGCCAAAACATGGGTGAGGATGGACATTGCCGTGCTGATTTAAATCAGGGATTTCGTGACCTGGATATCTTTAGCAAAAGATGAGTATAGTTAGTAACCAATAGACCCAACATTAGCAACCAAAATAATTTCTGAAATTAATAATTGTTCATCTTCAAATAAGAACTGACAGGCCAAATGACTAAATGGATTTAGAAAGAAGAACATCTTCTCTTCAATCGGTTCTTACATTCATTAATTCATGAAATGGTGTAGTCAAGTCCTTCTGACGCAATTATAATACAAGGATACACCACTGTGTCCTTGATTTAATCCCAGATAGCTCCAGGGGATTAACCCCGCAATCGGAGTCCTTTTACTCTGGATAAGAAACCTCTTACTAAAGCAGAGTTACTCAATAACATCTGTAGCAAGCTGGGCATTGTCTAACTAACACTTTGAAGCAGTGCCAAAGTATTTTAAGAACAAAGTCAGGAAGATTGTGTTTATTTGAAGCAGGTTTCAAAGCACACATCTTTAGTGGGGTTTGCAAGAGTCTAAAATAGACCAAATTTTATCCAATAACAGTAGAGTTACAAGCAATTGACAGAGATCAACTCATTTGTAGTTTAAATATACAGTACTAAAAATTTTATTATATGAATGAAATATGCTAAATTTAACCCATGCATTATGGGGTCTATTGGAATCATAAAAACTGGAGTGCAATATTTAACAAATGCATTTATAACTTAACATTATTTAATAGTGAAAATGTAAAAGTAAATACAGTATTTAACAATGAATAAGGTAAATAAAGACAAAAGTAATGTCCACATACTATATATGAAACCTTAAGGTACTCACATGCTTTTAGCTCTGAGACTGATCATATGGAGACAAAGTCCTATACAATGACTCCTTAGAAGAAGTGTCTTACACAGTATCCCCTGCTTGAGTGGGTGTGCTCACTTTGGCGAACAGTGATCACCTGTCTGTTGATGTATTATAGAGAGAGAAAAAAAAGATACTCATTTAACTGGATGCAGTATAATTTGTAGAGAATATATTATAATGCTTGTGTAAGTCAGATATAAATAAATCACACATTTATTGAAAATGCACTAGTATATATTCTTACTATGGGGGGCACAACTTGGATATCATGTCTTTGTCTATAGCACTGAGCATCATTAGTGAGCAATGTAAAAATGTAAACCAACTCTAAGGATCTACAAACATTTAACTACTCATTTTTCAATTCTTGTGTTTTCCTATGCCAGACAAACTGGTCTAAACCTCAGTAAAAGCTTAACTATGTTACTGTTATGTAAGACTGTGTAGTAAAAATGTAACTTGAGACAAGTGCTGATGATTGTAAAAAAAAAAAAAAAAAGAAAGAAAAAAAAAAGCTTGTGTGTAGTTTAGTTTGACATTTCTATAGTTTAGTTGCTTTTAGTTTTGTGGTTATTTATGTTTGTCAGTGACATCAACAATGCAATGAAATTTGTGGATCATTTTTATTCAGAAGAACATGTATTACCTTTTACCTTTCATCTTACTTCCCTGAACACATTGAAGCAGAGTAATGGCAAAAACAACTGTTTTAATAAATAATCACAGTTAACATGCAAGGACAAACAGAAAAGGTAATTAATCAGGAAGACAGTTAATCTCCACATCACCTTTG
>NW_026266613.1:0-25000 GCF_025860055.1 Xyrauchen texanus | reverse complement strand
TGTGTAAAGAGTTAAGAGAATATGAATCATACAGCGATTGCATAGGCTTTTATAAGTTCTTGTAGCCAGTAGAATCTCTTTATGATCCAAGAAATGGAGTCCGCCACCACTTGAAATCGATTCTCAATATTGTTTTAATATAGTTGTAGTGAAGTTAATTTTGGCTTAAAGGGTTAGTTAACCCCAAAATGAAAATTCTCTCATCATTATCTCAAAGAATATCTCAGCTCTGTGGGTCCATACAATGAAAGTGAATGGTGATTTGGATTTGAAGCTCCAAAAAGCAGATAAATGTAGCATAGAAGTAATCTATCAGACTCAAGTAGTTTAATCAATGTCTTCTGATGTGATCCAGTTGGCTTTAGGTGAAAACAGATCAAAATGTAACTCTTTGTCTCTTTACATCTTGACAGCAATCATGATTTGACACTCGATTACACTTCCTATAGCGCCATCTAGCGCTCTCTGTATACGTCAAGAACAAGGATGTGTAATCAAGCTTGAAATCATGATTGTAGAGACAGCAGTGGCAATATGTACAGTGAAAATGTTATTATTTTTTGGTCCGTTCTCATCACAAAAAGATTAGATCACTTAAGACATTGATTAAACCATTGGAGTCGTATGTATTATTTTATGCTGACTTTACCTTCATTTTGGAGCTCCAAAGATTTGATCACCATTCGCTTGCATTGTATGGACCTCCAGAGCTGAAATATGCTTCTAAAAATCTTCATTTGTGTTCAGTAGAAGAAAGTTATACACATCTGGGATAGCATGAGGGTAAGGAAATTATGAGAGTTTTTTCACTATAAAATGAAAAACAAAATTATACAATATGGCAGAAACTGGAGGATGCAGTTACTCTTAAATTCAGCTAGCTGTCATTTCCACCTGCGCATGGAGAATGGCCCAGGGGCATTTTAAATAGTTTGAGTAAAAAAAAATATTTATAAAGTCAAATAGACATTGCAGATGCCTTATCCCACAAACAGAAAGTAAATTAAACTATGTCAGTGTTACAAGAAAAGTGAATTAATATACTAATTCTTCACAGTTTCCTGTCCAGTTAACACAGAGCAGAACTAACTGCATGTCTCAAACCATCATGTTGTTTTGCTCAGCTTTAATTGAAAATGTTGATTGTTTATATTCGAGCAGCTTGTGGTAAATGTTGACGAGTCTTGAGTTTAGTCTATAATGCAGTGTTCCTTATGGTTGCTGTTCTAAATTCTCTGACTGTATAAAAATCCATGGTTAAGATGAGTCAGATCTGTGTCTTTGCTGAATTCAAACCAGCTCTTCTTTGTTTTGTGATTGGACACACAAATTGTTAGATCACAAAGTCTCTATTGATTAATTCTAACAAGCGTCATAAGACAGAATGTGTGCCTAGATGACTCTGCTGGTTCACTTTACCACCACATACACTCTAATCAGGACTTTTGATTTACACAAATATGCTGTGTTGCATATATCTTCAAACCAATCATTAATGCCAAAAATCTGTCAATGTGATGTTTGCTCTTTCTGTTAAAGGCAAAACACAATGAATGGAACTTAAAAATGGAAGAATGTTTTGGGGTTGCCTTACTCTTAAGTGTCAAAATCATACAGTATGAAGGGGAAACCTTTGAATATTTGCATAATTTTTCATAATTAAATGTAATTATGACAAATGACTGGCCTTACTGGCTCCCATTAAACTGCCTTTAGACCGCCCCTCATCCTTCGCCATTTAAGATGTTTTGTGTTTTTAGTCCTCTTACCTGATCAATGTTTGTTTTATATTGTTCCCATAATGTATCTGTTCTGATGACACACGCAGACATTGTGAGATGTTGCGTAATAAAACATTGAGAAGGCTTGGGTTATTTTTCTGATTATTTTTTCATCGTATGGGACTAAAAGCTGGATAGCATCCCTATAACTATAAACAAAGAATTCCACCCAAAAGATATAAGGATTAGTTGTGTATGTTAAAACAACTCAGTGGGGAAAAGTGATGCTGAGAAAGTAGAGCCTTCTGAAATTGGGATTTCAGTCTACTTCTGTTTGCTCTGCGCAGGGCTTTTGTGCCCTCTTGTGGTGAGCCCCCTCGTATTATTTATTTTGAAGTGTCCATACTGTATGTAAATGACTGTAATTGCTGTGCAGACTAAGAAGGAAAAAAGTTGCAGCACAAAATCCATGCTGAAATCAGGGTATGAATTTTTAGACATGGGTATGCTTTCCTTTTAGCAGCTGCTATTGTGACCTTTTCCTGTGTAATCATCATTGTAAATACAGCTTTTTTTGTACATACTGCCCAGAAAACATTTGGCTGAAACAAATAAACATAAGTGTGATGTTTCATTGAGCACAGTCTGACTGATTTCAATTTTTTTAATATATTTTACTGCATACAGTATGTACATTAGATATCAATACAAAAATCAAACATGTTAAGTATTAAATGTTAGAATTTATTTTGTGTTGATATTCCTATGTACATAGATTCAGCCTAGCATGATGTAAGGGTTTGGTTGGGCTTCACAGAATGCTCTACCCATGTTTTATGTTGTTAATTATAACTTAATATAAGTTAACTATTTGCCTGATTCTTTCTAGGAGAACATTTTTAGCCAAACACTTCGTATATGCTTTCACAAAACCAACATATGTGTAATGTAGTTCCATAATTTGAGAAAGTGTGTGAGCATAAAACATGTTAACCAATTAATGTACCTAATATAGGGATTTAAAAAAAAATAATAACTTTCTTAACCAAGATCTGTCTTCTTGTTTGATATTACAGAGCTTGAAATGCTATGCTTGTGATTTATATAAATGTTACATGCGATTACATTCTCCACACCAGCAGAGGGCAACAACTACATGATAAGATTCATACCATAATTTCAGGATCCATTTCCATGTAGACAGTAAATTAAATTGTCTTTCAAATTCAGGTCACCAAAAAGCAAAATGTAAGAAATAGAGTAAATTTTAAAAGGATGCGAAATCAGACTAAATTCTATGATAGAAAAGATAATCTTTCTGTTCTGACTGTTCTGATGACAGACAAATCAGAACACTGAACTGGACAAAAATGTCCAACACATTTTTTGAATCAAGTCTAGCCATGATGCAATAAAAAATGACATGGGATCAAATATCAAAAAGATTACAGAAAGAGCTGTAGGGGTCCGATAATGGATAGCAGACAGAATATATGGGCTGAGGATGATGAAAATGATTGCAAAAGGAACATAGCTCTGCCCGACAACAATATTTTTTTACTGTGTATGATACACAGTGTCTAACCTGACCTAACCCAATACTTTTTTATTAACTATTTTTTACATAATGATGGGCTAAGACATATTTTCTGCGAGCTTTTAGACAAGCAAGTGTGTGTTAGAGCAAGTGTGTGGTCTAGATAAGAGCTAACAATAGTTCATCTCAATGTCTTTACAGAGCAATCGTAAATGTGCAGTAGATGAACTGAACTTGTATAACTGGACTTGAGTTGGTCTTGAATGCAACAGTTATGGAACAAAATGGTAGTCAACTAAATGTAGCTTTCACTATTATTTCACTATAGCAAATGTAGCTTTCACTATTATGAATATGATTCCTTGTCCATTGATTTTTTTTGATCATTTGTTTCCTTGTCCATTGGGTCAAAGGTGGGAGGAATGATGTGGACTGATGTCAGACACAGCTGGGAAGGTGTGAATCAGAGTTTGGAGCAGACCCAGTAAATTTTCCAGCTCTTGTAAACTGGGCCTGTGCTCCCAATACCCCCAACTGTGAACACAGACTTCAACACTTCTCTGATGATCAGAGCTGATGACAGCTTAGAAGGAGAACACAAAAATAAAAGCTGCAGGTCTATGTAATTTGTTACCCCTTTTGTTTTAATCACATACTCTACGCTCTACTAAAGAACTGACAGTACCATATGCTGATGCTACCTTATGTTCCGCTGGCAAATATGGCAGTTATCTTGGACTTACACTGACACCTGTTGGCGTGAATTCAGCATAATGCAAAAGTAAACATTTTCAGTTACCGGTGCCATTGTAGAAACACTCTATTTAGTCATCCATGATTGTTCCGCAAGTGAAAGTGACAGATAACAGGGAGTTGACTAAAAGATGAAGTGAACAGCAAATGGCTTTTCATGTGATCTCATCATGTCAGCTTCCTTGAGGTTGCCCAGCTCTATGTAAAGTAAAATAAGTTTTATTAAGCTACTTATGACTGGAGTTTTCATCTTGTGTGAGCAAACATGATTTTTAAAGGGGTACTCCAAGATTTATTTGTTCATTGCTAAACTTTTAAACTTTTGAGATGAAGTCTCTAGTCATATCAGTCTTAGAGGGAAAAAAACAGCAGTATTTTACATGGTGCTGGATGCACATTCATGAGTGCTGCCATTCTGATCATATGACCAGCCAAATATAGCACAACAGTTGGGTTACGGAAGTAAAATCCTTCTCATTTTGTCCATAGGCGAATGGATTTTTGGATTGGATTACGCTTACTCCGTAATGTAAGCATCACTGTAAGCATCACTGTTGAGCTCTATTTAACTTGTTTTATCTCAATTCTACCCTTTAATCAGAATCTTTCACTTGCAGTGTAAATTAATCCTGGCTAGGTGCGAATACCGCATTTCTATTATGACATCATCATAACCTTTCAAATTATACTTAATTTGGTTGGTGCCTATGTGCTATGACTGCAATGAGAGAGTGGACTATTATCTTCAAAAATGTAGGCCCATAAAAATGTCTTTATATTCATTCAGACTCTAGCTATACAAATGCAGGTATCTCCTGACCTCCTCACCCACACACACTCTTGATGTGCAATTCCACTGTTGTTGTTGAATATGTACATCTATTTGTCAGGTATATAAATGGCAGGTGCCTGAACCAACTAAATCTTTATTTATTTTTTTCGAGGGTTTGGAACTGGTAGTAGATGTAAGACTGAGGCCGTTCATCCCTACTTGCCTAGTGTCTAAGAATCAGCACTATTTCACAGGCGGCCGGGTTCGATTCTCGCCTTGGACATATATATACCGTTGTATTTTTGGGTGACCACATTTACACTATGATGTGGTCTCTCGGTACATGTGAAGCTAATAAACACACGGTTGTTTTTCCACCAAGACAGCATCGACATAAGAACCTCTATTAGTCTGCCACAACACAGCTTCAGAATACAGATTCGCCATCTTTTCCTATATCCTTTTTTTTTTTTTTACTGCAATGACAAAATAAATAGAGAAAGGATGCATACATTTATGTTTGTATGTGTGTTTCATTACAGAGCTGATTGTCTAAGCAAGCCCATGTGTTTGGTGTGTAGTGGTTAAATGTGAGCAGGTGGCAGTGAGTGTGAAAATACTGTAATGGATGGAGCGAATCATGTCACACTTTGTCCCAAAATATGATGAATAATTCACTATGCTTTCATCAGCCCACATTTAGTGCCTCGTTTGTCCCCTCACACCCTCAAACGTCACTCATACATTCCTTAATGCCTCACAGAGTCTGGAGGACTGTCAGGGCTAATTAGCTACCTTTTTAAATCCTTTGGGGGGGTTTTAAAATTTTTCTTTTTCATCACAATATCATTTTGCTTCTCACTTCTCCTCTGGACCATTTAAACTCACACAGAGGTCAACTGCTCCATTAGAACCAACTACTAACTGATTCTTCCGCAGTTTCACCAAGTACCAAGGCTATCATTGTATTTTACTCAAAAAGTGCTGTTCTTTTTATTTAGTTATTTTTTTATATATGATTTATATATGACAACACATTTTTAACACTTTCTGCACATCATAGACTACCAGACTACCAAATGATCTGTATTTGTATCCATATAGAGATGTACATACAGTATATACTTAGTACTATTTTTTTCTTCTATGTGTCTTCTGAAAATATCTAGTTTTTCTACCTGTGAATTTACAGCTAAGCTTCTGGAAGGAAGCACAAAGAATTTAATTTTACTGTGAGCCTGTAATAAATAATGTTATGATACAGGGTACATTAAAAAAATTAGTAAAGTACACTTTATCCAGAGATGAAAAATAAATAAGCACTTTGAATTAGTACTGAGATTACATGCTCCACTAAGAGACATATAATACATTTATCAGGTCCATTTCCTAGCTCCTTTAATCCACAAGTTCGCCCTGTGTGCTAAAATGTAGCAAATGGGAGATTATGTCATTTATGTTATGTTTTTTTATGCAGGAGCATATTTCCATGTGGTATGTCCAGTAAAGCATGAGTTAGAATGAACTGGACACATATCTGAGCAAACAGACATGTAAAGAATTTCCTGGAACCACATTCACAAAATAGCACGCAGCTTCACACAGCAGTGCGCCTCACTAATGGAAGAGTATATTATAGCAGTCAAAAAATCCACATAAATAGCTTGCAGACAACCGTGTGAGAGACTGATGACGTGGGCAGAGTTTGTAGTTTGAAATAGACCAGTCTGATAAAATGGTGTACTTATTGTGCCAAGGTCTTTGCACAGATGTTTCCTGACTGTTGTGAAGACAACTATTAACTGACAGTCTAAAGCAATGGTTCTCAATTGGTTTTGCTTCAGAACCCTGGACATCAAGTGCATACCTAACTTAGTAATACAAATTACTTATAATACAAAAGTAACAAAAAGTGTCCTTTTAATATCAATTATGAAATGTATTAATACTACCATGATCTTCATTTTTAGGTTCCAACATTGTGAATGCTTTGTGTTAAGTGATAGCTTGTATCATTACTATGTAATTTCATGACATCATATAAATTGATAGGATGTGGAAATTGTACATTTTTAAAAAGCTCAAATGTAATTTAAATTATGGAAAAAGTGATTTGTGAAGATACCCCATCCAGGTTTGCTTAATATGTTTTTCAGTTTTCAGTTAAACAAAAATGTACTAGCGAATGGCGTTTCTTTCTCCTATGTGTCCATAAAGGGGTTTAACTTAACAAGACATGGTACAAACACTGGGCTAAATATTGTATTAGCAATATCCATCTTGCCAAGTAACTGATACATTTGCACCAGAATACAGTTGAGGTCAAAGTTTACATACACTTAGGTTGAAGTCCTTAAAACTAATTTTTTAACCACTACACAGATCTCATATTAGCAAACTATAGTTTTGGCAAGTTGTTTAGGACATCTACTTTGTGCATGACACGTAATTTTTCCAACAATTGTTTACAGATTGTTTCACTTTTAATTGAAAATCACAATTCCAGTGGGTCAGAAGATTACATACACTAAGTTAACTGTGCCTTTAAGCTTGGAAAATTCCAGAAAATTATTTAAAGACTTTAGCCAATTAACTTCTGGAGGTGTACTGAATTGCAGGTGTACCTGTGGATGTATTTTAAGGCCTTCCTTCAAACTCAGTGCCTCTTTGCTTGACATCATGGGAAAATCAAAAGAAATTAGCCAAGACCTCAGAAAAAATGGTGGACCTCCACAAGTCTGGTTCATCCTTGGGAGCAATTTCCAAATGCCTGAAGGTACCACGTTCATCTGTACATAAAATAGTTGCAAGTACAGTATAAACACATGGGACCATGCAGCCACCATACAGCACAGGAAGGAGATGCATTCTGTCTCCTAGAGATGAACATAGTTTGGTGCAAAAAGTGCAAATCAATCCCAGAACAACAGCTAAGTGAAACAAGCCCTATATCAACGTAACCTGAAAGGCTGCTCAGCACGGAAGAAGCCACTGCTCCAAAACCACCATAAAAACCAGACAACAGTTTGCAAGTGCATATGGGGACAAAGATCTTATATTTTGAAGAAATATCCTTTGGTCTGATGAAATAAAAATGTAACTATTTGGCCATAATGACCATCGTTATGTTTGTAGGAAAAAGGTTGAGGCTTGCAAACCGAAGAACACCATCCCAACTGTGCGTGAATGGGGTTGACCGCATCGTGTTGTGGGTGGTGCATTGCTGCATTCACAAAATAGATGCCGTCATGAGGAAGGAAAATTATGTGGATATATTGAAGCATCTCAAGACATCAGCCGGAAATTAAAGCTTGGTCGCAAATGGGTCTTCCAAATGGACAATGACCCCAAGTATACATCCAAATTTGTGGCAAAATGGCTTAAGCACAACACAGTCAATGTATTTGAGTGGCCATCACAAAGCCCTGACCTCAATCCAATATATTTTTTTTTTGGCAGAACTGAACAAGTGTGAGGAAGGAGGCCTACAAACATGACTCAGTTACACCAGTTCTTTTAGGAAGAATGGGCCAATTCCAGCAACATATATTGAGAAGCTTGTGTAAGGCTACCCAAAAAGTTTGACCAAAGTTAAACCATTTAAAGGCAATGCTACCAAATACTAACAAATTGTATGTGAACTTCTGACCCACTGGGAATGTAATGAAAGAAATAAAGCTGAAATAAATCATTCTACTGTATCTACTATTATTCTGATATTAAATTATATACTTCAAATAAAGTAGTGATCCTAACTGACCTAAAACAGGGAATTATTTCTACGATTAAATGTCAGGAGTTGTGAAAAACTGAGTTTAAATGTATTTAGTAAGGTGTATGTATACTTCTGACTTCAGCTGTATGTACAATTACAGTATATAGTTGCATTTTATTATTTGCATTTAGCATTATTTTCCTCTGCTGTTTGTAACGCTATCAGAACACACCTGGGAACCATTTTGGGTTGTGACCCAACAGTTGAAAATCACTTGTCTAAACCTCAGTGTTGTAACATTAAAATGCAGTGGAATGGAGAGGAGTGTTATGGTTCAAATACATAAGCCATAATCACACATTACATGAGAACAATATTGGAAGTTGCAGAGGCAGTAATAAAAGTGCAATTCAAGATAATGTTCTTTACGTCAGACATTTTTGAGTAAGTATTAAAAAGCTCACCCACACTGTCTCATCTGTCAGAACTGTTCATTTTAATATGAGCACCTCTCATACATTAGTACATGAGCCAAAAGATTAGGTGGGCCCCACTGACTTTGGCTTCAAACCAGTGTGTTGTTAACCCTAATATTCACCTTTCTCACAAAATACTTTTTATAACATCTGGCAGAGATTTTTCCATTGTTACTTCCATTTAGGCTGCATTCAGCAACGTCTGCCACACTTTAGCTAAGATCTAGGCTTCTTTATTTGACACATTCTAACTAGAGAATGTCTAGACTGCATCCATACTGTTTGCATGACAGGCAGGAAAAGCTTGCCATTTACATGAGGGAGAGTACATGATGCCGTCAGGGAGCGGTGTTGTGGTTTTTGTGCCAGTAAAAGCAGGGAGTGTCTGCCTTGATGAAAAGGCTTCAATATGTTTTGTGTTTTGTGTGCTGGTCCCGAGCAGGAGGAGGTAGGGGGTTAGCTTAACCAGAAAGATCATGCCGGTAGACCAGCTTGGTTCACAAAGATTTATTGGTGAAAATCAGGACATTGCAGGTCCACCTTCACCAAAGCAGCCATAACCACCATAAAGCAGCATGAAAATTCAAGCTGTTCTAAGCTGTTTTGTCAACAGGGTTAAAGGACCCTAGGGATTGAAAAAGGGGTAATACTCACACTTTCAGATGAATCAACCACAAAAACACCACCCCCTATAGTGCACACTTGCTCTGTTCCCTTCTTGTGGTTCAAGACTTCCTCTGTCCCAGGATCTTCACCCCATCCTCTATTCATCTCTCTGCACGAATATCGTCTGGCCGTTGGAGAGAAATTTGAAAACCATGCCCTTGAACATTGTCCATTTAGCATGCAGACTAAATGGGATGCCAAAGTCTCAACCTCAGACAGGAAAATACATAATATTTTACAGTGTCTGAGGTCACTTTGAAGTAACTGAACCCTTTTTGCCACTTCAGTTATCCATGGGAATAATTAGACATGCAATATTTCTTTCCTAGATCTTTATGATGTAGTGTCTTACCTACAGGGGTGTGTATGCATTCAGTTCAGACGTGATATATTAAGTGTCAGACCTTCCATTCCGGAGGAGCAGTGCATATTATTCAGACTTAACAATGGGTTGGAGATATCTTCTTGCTTCATCTCATCTGCTACTGCCAGTAGAGCTGCTCAAACCCCTTGATTTATCTGACAAAATTCCTCCAACTCCGCAATGAATTCCATTTGTGCTCATGCCAAGATGATGGCCCCATACCAACCAAAGGCATACAGCATGCTGCAAATGACTACTGATGTGGAGCATTTTTTGCTTTTCCTTTACTCTCTTGTGGCTCATATAATAACATTATGGTTATATGGTATATTAACGTCTCTCTATAATACTTGATTATAATTTGTCAATTGCAGCATTCTTGCAGTAAAGAATGTAGTTTCTTAAAATAGCTCATTATTTATTATTTGGCCACCACATATCTTCATATTGTAGAGTGTGTGTGTGATATATATATATATATATATATATATATATATATATATATATATATATATATATACATACATGCATACATACATACATATCATTTAGTATATACTATTTTGTTTAAAGTATTTTATGACTTTTTTTCATACACTTTCTTTTACACAATGACTTGTTTAAATTCTCATGACCCTCAGCAATCATTAGAGTTCATAGAGGTAAAGCGGCTGAGGACATGAGAGCAGGCAGTCAAAGGAAATGTATGTGGTCTCCCATAAAAATCAGCAGTGAGTGAACTCTGTCTGAACACTCCAACAATTAGATCATGAGAACCTGCAGCACCGGCACTGCCTCAGTATACAGAACAAAACCAAGGGAGAACAGCTGCAGGCTGCAAGCCCTGACACACTGAGAGAGAGAGAGAGAGAGAGAGAGAGAGAGAGAGAGAGAGAGAGAGAGAGAGAGAGAGAGAGAGAGAGAGAGAAGAGAACGAAAGAAAGAAAAAGGTGTCAAAATTGTCCTCTCATTGCCTGCTCAGCCAGGGTCACAACCCTACAATATATTGTACACCAAACAGACCTGCTCTCTCTCTACCTCTCCTACCAGAATGGACCAAAGTCCATCTAAAATCTTTTTGGCACAATGGAAAAGTTGTGCTTGGACGTCTGGTCTGTGAGAACACTAAAAACACTGAGGGCTTAGTTTTCTCTGAAGTAACATGTGGCCTGTATTATGAACTACAAAAGCCCCAGATACCACTAGAGAAATTTCAAACTCTTTATTCTATCTCTGTTATGAATTTAGAAACAGTGGCTGCAGAGTTATTAGTTACATGGCCTTTTCAGCTTAAAAACAATTGTGTCCAAACTGAGTGACCATGAAAAAATATAGCAGCAGACATGTCACATATGTTATGTCTGCCCAACATAACACTAAATACTCTAAAGTATGACACCTTTAATAATGCATTCACATATAAGGGATCCAACTTTTATACTTTCATTAAGAATGCATGCAACAACAACAGTGCTCCTCTAAAGGTATATACAAACAATAGCATGTAAATCCCCTATACAACATTTCCTCCTCCCTTATTGAAAAGGCAGCCTACATTAACTTCCAACAACAAACATTTTTAGTCAGTGCAACAAAACATTACCAAACGATTCTCTTCAAACATCAGATCAAATATTAGTACAAAAGCCTTTCATTCAAATCATTTTCATTGGAGTCTTTCTCCCCCATACAGAAAAGGCACACTAACTAAATACTGTTGTCTTTAATGTTAACCGCATTGCTACAGTGTCAGGCGACTGGATGGTTTAATCACTCGAGTAGGATAACATCTGCCAATTCCTTCTTAAGATGATACTGCAGGTAGTTTAGGCAACTTCTGTGTATCCTCTGTAAAATCAGCATAAGAGCAATAAGGTTTCTTCGCTGGTGCTGAAGGAATGGCATCCAAGGAGATCTGGTCAGTGGAAGGGACTGTTAGAGTGTTAAAGGTTGTCAATTAAAGGCTGTCAGTCATTAACATTCTGCCCAACCTCACCTTTTGAAAGTCAGTATGAAAGTCAATCATACTTGTTTGGAACAATATATGGGTGAGTAAATGATGACAACATTTTAATGTTGATGTGAAACAACCCTTTAATTATACAGTACATATTACTAGTGTGATGATTACACATATTATGTAATTAGACCATAACTGGCATAAGTACATCTATTTACATTTATGCCAGTGGAGGATGGGCTCCCACTAATGAATCAGAGTACTCCCAATGTTTTCAACCTCATCTAAATATTTTTGGGTAGTTTTTTTCCTTGCCACAGCCACCCTTGTCTTGCTCACTGGGGGAATTTGTAAGGCACTAGTTTCTGTAAAGCTTCTTTGAAACTATATCTGTTGTAGTATGTAAAGCACTATCCAAATATATCTTGACTTGACTTGATATGCCTGACATATTTCTCATATTGAATTAGTTCAGAACACCATTTTGTAGTATTCCCACATATTCAAAAGGGCCCAGTGTCATTTTCTGGTCAAAACTGGGAATGGCATTGCTGAGCATTGTCACAGTGAGCTCTTAGACCACTTACAGAGTTTCACAGACAGTTTTCAAACTGTCATAAATCCGTCACATAAATTGAGGCTGCTAACAGAATTATTTATTTTTTCAAGCATATTCTGACTGTTTGGTGGCTGTAGTGCTAAGTTGCTGGGGAGATAGTTTGTGGGACCAGGACTCAAACAGAGTGAAGGAACACTAGCATTTGGAGAGAAGGACCTCACCACCTGCTTGTTAAACACAACCAGTTTGACTGGAGTTTGCTGTTACAGCAGACTAATGTTTTCAGTGAGCAATGGAGCATCCCATAATAATGCCGGCTCCATGAAAACAGAGTTTATCATGACAAACTGCACAACCAGCATGGATCTGAGTGCCATCTGTTTTTTCAGTTGTCCCAGGGATAATACTGTTGACCCAGAGATGGAACTTACTGTCAGATGACTGTTATGATGTGATGCTGTCATAATACTGTAGATAAGATGATACGTTTCCTGCCATGTAAGCTGAAATAGTTTCCAGCAGGTCATTGTGCTTTGATGTGATGATTGTACAGAAATGACAATGTAATGTTTTACAAAGTGAAGGAAGATTTCAGTGGGGTCAAAAGTCCACATATTAAACCAGGAAACACACAGAATTATGAAATATTTAAGATTGTACATTATGTCTTGGGGTAATTCAAATAAGCAAATATGTGACTTTGATCATGTTAAATCCTTTGTATAAAAGATCAGATTTCCTTGCTTCCATTAAAGCATGCAAGATGCTTTTTGGAACATTCTCAAATCATCAGAATCATAATGAGCTTGATTGCCATGTATGCTTACACACACAAGAAATTTGCCATGGTGACAGAAGCTTTCAGTGCAAGAGAATGCAACGTACAGTAAACATACATATAGTGACATATAAGAAATAACATAAAAAATATATATTTGTGTCATTGGTCTCTTACTTTGTATAAGCTGCTATGTCTTGTTAATTTGTGTGTTTTGTTTGTAAAAATAAAATACAAATTATAACAAAATAGGATATAACCGATAAAAAATGATAAATACACAATATTGTAAATGGTCTGCACTTATTTAGTGCTTTTTTTAAGCTTAGTGGTTACCAAAGCACTTTACACTGTGTCGCAATCACCCACCCACACTCACATTCATGGCACTAACCTGCCATTGGGAGCAACTTGGGGTTCAGTGTCTTGCCCAAGGACACTTCGGCATGTGAAGTCGTGTGGGCCGGGAATCGAACCACCAACACTGCGATTAGCAGCTGACCTGCTCTACCACCTGAGCCACAGCCACCCCACAATGTATTGAAGGACATTTTAAAGAATATAAATGAAATATGGATATAAGTAGGAATGGATAGACTAAATAATGCACATGGTTGTATTGACAAGAGGAAAGTGTTTGGTGGCAGGTTTTAATTGTTCATGAGGTGGTAGCCTGAGGGAAAAAACCATTCCTGTTCCTGGTTGTTCTTGTGCTCAGTGCGTCAATCTGGATGTGTTCAGTTCTTGGAGGATGGGAAGGTGAGAACCAATTACCCGTTCAGCAGTCCAAACTATCCTTTGAAGTATTCTGATGTCTGACTTGGTAGCTGAACCAAACCAGACAGAAGTGCAAATTATGCTGGATAACATGGATCATCAGGTTTTGCACAAACCAGTGGAGTCCAGTAATTTTTCAGTACAACCTTTCACAAAAATTTAGCTGGCAATATGATCTGTAATGGAGGAAAATGAAAAATAGAATCTTTTTAATAATTTACTTTTGTGAAAATTATGATTAATTAAACTCTGGGGCATTTTTGGGCTGCCACTGCAATTTTTCACACTCAAATTTAAAAGCTCGACATTTACACATACTTTGGACTAATTTCCCAAAATTTGTCAAATTTTTTCATAACACACAAAATGATCATTGACGTCCAGTATTGCAAATCATAAGTTACTTTTGGTAACAATAAACTGTGTTTCATAAATATCATAATGACAATATCAGAGCAGAGGATTCTTGAGAGTACAGTTCAGTGGGAACTCAGAGAAGGGAAAGCCCATCTTATTTACAACTTGCGGCCAAACCACAACAGGCCTTCGGGGAAACAACGGCTCCCAAAAGAAACATCTTGTTTCTCGTAAATATGTCTGTAACATTCAACTATTTTAAAACAAAAATCATTTTACTAAGGACTGAAGGTCTGCAAGCATTATTAAAGACCATGTCAAGGCAATGCAGTCATGATGGTGGGAGATAATGATATGTGTATAGAGCATTTTCATGTTATGCACAGCGCTGTAACTCTCCTTGCAGTGCTACTTCTGCAACGTATCTGCAACGCTTCTTCCATGCTGAGCTGTGCTTCTTATGCGGCAGTGTGAATGCCGCAGCCTGTTAATATTGGTGCCAAAACAAATATGTGCTACCTATGATCTGCTTTCACACACAGTGACACAGGCCTTTAGAGTTTAAATGCAAATACCTTAAATGAACTTGTTCAGAGGTACTCATTTGCTGTTATTGTTGTTGGCCTGATTTGAACTGAACACTTAATGTTGTTTAAGATCCATGTCCCAAGAAGACTGTGTTCCCTTTTGAAAAGCACAAAATGAACCTTCCCAGTGAACCGTGATCTTGTTTGCAGTGACATGCCCTCTATTCTCTCTCCTCAGAAACATGATCTCACCTTGGCCACATATTCTCTTGAATTAATTACCATCACAATAGCCTCTATTCACAAACATTTAATGTCATCCTGTAAATAATTTGCTGATCTGTAGTTTTCCCATCGCTTAAATAAAATGGCTTTTGTCCTACTTTTGTGTGAACCCATGGCTCTGTACAGGATTCCATGTGGCCACATTACCAACATAAAAGCCATTGTGTGAGGACGGAGTAATATTCATCCTGAAAGAGAAAATAACTGTATCCTGTGTGCTTTCTGGAGCCATAATTTCAAGAAAATCTCCTTGAAATCCCAAAGCCTCAACCCAAACTTTACCAGTTCCTCTGCGACTACATGTTTGTCTGAAAGTGTACAAATGTGTTTTCCTGCCCTTGGCCAATAATTGCTGATTAAATTAGGCTGTTTACTCTAATGCCTATTAAATAAAACAGAGACAACTTCTTATTCTCAGTTCCTTTATCCTGAGGTCATTATACGTTTACCAGCCCCTGTCACACAACATATCAGCTCGAAAATTTCCCCAGACCATATGATGTTTTGTCACTTGTTTATGTATTAAAAAGGTTTTTTACACTTCTCACTGTAATGATAAGTTGTAGAGTTCAACTTAATTACTGTATTACTGTTTCATTGAATGCATCACCAAACTCATATAAAGTTATAAGGCAAATGGTTCAGAACAAAAACAAACAATGTGGAGTCAAAAAAGTATGTTCTAACTTCAAAATGCTACATTTTAATGCATGGGCTTGTGGGTACTGAGGTTCACTGTTGGCTAAACTACTTCCCAAGCTATTCATACTTGGGGTGACCATACATCCTCTTTTTCTGAACTTTAAAAATCATCCGGCTGGGATTTAAAAATGTGCGAAAATGTCCGGGTTTCGGCTTTAGTTGCATTATGATGTGCATCTGGTATAATACGTAATCGTGTACAGGAAGCAAGTGTCTACAGGAAAAGCATAAAAAGAGAGTGTGGATTTGAAAAGAGGAGTGTTGTGATGTGTGATTGACAAAAAGTGGGGATGTTTTCGGTCACTCAAAATGACGAAGATTGCTAGATAGGGGGATGAATGTGCTGGCTGAATTAGTCTATGCCTGGACCATCAGGGGCGACGGTGCTATTTCTCCAAGTGGTTATACTCCAAGTGCAAGTTTGTCCTAATTTCTTGGTGCCTCGGCTGGGAGAGAGCGCGAATGCCATCGAAAAAGATCGACCAATTTGTACGGGACGGCATCGACACAGTTATCCTCTCCCTTCAGGCCCTGTGGTGGGGTTTGTCTGGATTAGGGGAAGTGTTTTAAAATTCATTATTTGTTGTAAGAATGAGTGTGCATAAGAATTTTGTAATTTTGTATGTTTTAAATTCTTTAATTTATAATATGTATCTGAATGAGTTTAACTAGATTCTACCTTTTCACTTTGTGAAGTGGATTATTTGTGATCACATATTCTCTCCAGTGCATTAGTTAAGATGAACGTAAGAGCTTAAGCTGCAACATTATTTGGAAACCCAGCCATTGACATCTCTCTGATTTTATTTGATCTATTCATACATTTATATATCTATTTTATACAGTATTATTACACTATGTAACACAATTTTTGTTCCTGGGTAGTAAGTGTTATTTCCTAATTGCTTATGCCTCAAAAGTATAGAAAATGTCTATTATTCCCCACAAACTTTGCTTTTATGACCAGGACAGTGATATTTTATGACTCCTCCCATCTCAGCAACTGTGCTATCAGAATGATCTCAGAGTTTCCTAGTCATAATTACGACTTGAGGGGTAGCTCATGTGCAACTTCCGAGTGGGAAACTCGTATTTACGATAATTCTGATAGCACGTTAAGGCAACATAAGGTCACTATTATGTACAGAAGGCATCAATAAATATGAAAGCTCTAATTGTTTTGAATCCTATCTTACAAACAGAACTTTTGCTTAACCAGATTTCTGATAAGAATTTTAGTGAACTCTGGATTCCTAATGAAAAGTTTAGTTAAAAAGGTCCAGTCTTCAAGGGTGTGTTCACAACTGGCAGGTTTGGTTAGATTAAAACGACCTCTGGTGCGATTGCTCTGTTAGTGCGGTTGATTTGAACAAGTGTGAACGCTGTCACCCGAACCTTGGTGCGCATTAAACAAGCGAACCAAGACCGCCTGAAAAGTGGGTCTCGATCCGCTTCCAAACAAACTCTGGTACGGTTCGATTGATATATGAACACAACATGTACCAAAAATGTCTAAACAGACCAAAAACAAGTAACTTGCCTAATAATGTCCTCAAGCATACCTTGTTCTTCTCATCATAGGAGCTATAATTCCCATTACAGTTTGGAAACACTGTCAGCTGTCCTTGCAGCATATCTTCATTTGTGTGTACAACAGAGGAATTCCTGGCATTGTTTTGACTCCTTTACATTTACATTTATGCATTTGGCAGACACTTTTATCCAAAGTGACTTACAGAGCTCTTATTACAGGGACAATCCCCCAAAGCAACCTGGAGTTAAGTGCCTTGCTCAAGGACACAATGGTGGTGGCTGTGGGGATCGAACCAACAACCTTCTGCTTAACAATATAGTGCTTTAGCCCACTACACCACCACCACTTTACATATTTTATTAACTCTTTGTTTGTTCTCAGCTGGTAAAAATACCCCCATATACTGTACATCCAACGCGTGCATTTCGCCAGCAGCCAGAATTGTTATGGATGTTCGGTAAGTTCTGTCAAAAAATATACGCCATAAAAGCTGTCCAATCAGGTCGTGACATTTCCCTGATGCCTTTGGTTTTGTATCGTTAGGTTTTGTGTTAAAAATGCCAGTGTGAACGCTAAAGAACCAGGACTAAATGTATCATATTTGGTCTGTACCAAGAGAACCGAACTACAAGTGTGAACACACCCTAAGTCATGACTTAACCCTAGAACACTGGGGAAGTTAAATCATAAATCTTGATTTTTTTTATGAATTTAACAGTGCTTTAATATGGCTTTATGTAAGACCAGTGGAATAAAGATATTTGATCCATTTATCTTAGAGTCTGTATTTATGGAGTATTGTTGAATGTGTCGCAGGGGTTCCAATTAAGGCACTTATAAACATGGCAGACGCAGCCGTTATCTGGCAGAACAGTTTCCGAGACCCTTATACAGATTTCTTCTTTTACACTGGCTTCTATGGTTCTCAGTAATGCATATTATCTTGAATAAATGATACCAAAATTGCTTCAGACTTGGTGTTTACTATTCGTGACTGCCATTTGAGCACATGTAGATCACAAAATGTACTGTATATGACCTGTATGTGCATAATCCTTCAATGATGTTTTAATCCCAAAGCTTTAAATTTAATTTAAATCATGTTTCAAGTCAAGAGTTGACTATTTTTGATGATAGTCCTTTAACATTGAATGCTCATAAAACATTTTAAGTTTAAGCAAATTATATAAAGTTTTTTTTGGAAAAGGTATATATACTTTTTGGATGGTAGTCTACTCCATTGTGCTATCATGTCATATCCTGTGTTTGCAATCAATCTACCCTATTAAATAACTGTGTCAAAGTTCAAGTCTAGTAATAGCACTTTTCACACCACACATCATTTCAAGGCAGCTTTAAAGAAAATCAGGCTGTAAAAGAAAATGAAGCTGTAATTTCTGTAATGTATTAAAGTCCACATTGTGTGGTTTGATAAATAATGTAGTCATAAATTATAACGTCCCATAATAAAGGCTCATTAAAAATGATTGGGTTAAATGAATGGAACCTAGAAGAGCCAGGGTGATTTATCATTTGAGAGTTGTACTTCCATAAATAATGGATAATATTGCTAAAAAAAAAAAAAAAAATCTAAATTGTGTAGTTATACCTAAATACAGAATAGTGAAGGAAAAGAAGCTAACAAGTGCTCAGCATACATGCAACTTGAATACTATTTAAAAAGCATGATGGAATGATTAGACAAAGGGTGAATACTTTTAAAATGCAAAAGTTTAAAATAGTTTCAATAGTTTTCTAATATTTTATTTCCCATGTTGATTATATATTTAGCAAAATACTGCAAGTTGTGATGGCAAGAGTTTAATGTCAATCATGTGATTAGCAAAGATGTTTAGATATAGTCTGGTCATAGGATCGAATTATTCTGGAATTAAGGAATCAATCAATCAATCAAAATGTATTTATAGAGCACTTTCAAAAACCATGAAGTGTACCAAAGTGCTGTACAATTACAATAAAACAATACAATGATATAAAAATACTGAAATTAATTGAATTACAGGATAAACAACTGTAAATTGACTGTAACCGTTCTGTCTCTCTCTCTGTGTAAATGGTACAACCAGATAATGTCTCTCTCTTAAGTGTGACTCACTGGATTACAGAACTATTAGCAAAAACATTTCTCATTGCAAGGCAAAAGTGGATCATATAGGCAACATAAACAAAGGATAAGGATAACCCTTTTTATTTAACCTTTAGACTCAAAGGAACAAAATAAAACATCCCTACTCTATGTATTAATCATTTTTATCTTTCATTTTACCCCGGCTAGGTTTCATGAAACCACTATAATTCTTTCCATTAATGAATGGAAGTTATGAATACACTTTGACAACTCATCATGACATAGTCCACCCCAGCTATGAGATAAATGGCATTTTCCCTATAAACCTAAAAAGGACATCTCCATGTCTGTTATAACATCTGCTATATAAATATGATTGTCATCACACTTCAGTTTTAAACCTTACCCTGCAAATCCAGTAAATGTTTACATTTAATCTTAAGGTTCACTTTTGAGTGGGTGTGAGGAAGAGTGTAGCAGTGAAATTGGCTGGTAGTGATTAAAAGTCATAGTGTTACTATGGGTGAGTTTAGATTTAGATTCAATAATTTAAAAGATGCTTATACAAAGCGACACACAGAGCGAATTAAAGTTATTCATGTGTTCGAGAAACCAGGACGAAAACCATTTTTTTGGATTTGCCATTTCTGTTTGGTGATGTAGTGGTGCAGAAATTACATGCTTCAACATCAACATACTTTTTTCAGTCACCAAAATTACCAGCCTCATTGTACATTTAGCTATATATGTATGTCATTTCCTCCTGTTCTATGGCTTAAATACAAGGCAGGATGAGAGCAGTTAGAGAATTATAGTTCAGGTGAATACTGAGAATTGAAAGCACACTTCAGTAGAGTTAATCTTTACCATCTAATATAACAAAGCTTTAACTATTGCTGCCAAGTCTATTAAGAGCCCTTACAGGAACCCACCTGCATGCATACTGTATCACATTACACACATATCTGTCCACACATTTTACTGCAAAACACAGTCATTCTGTCTGGGGTTACACTCTGCCTTCATTTTCTCAGGAAAATATGAGGCAGAACAGCTCACACTTCTCAAAATCAAACACTTGCGGGCAAAATTAAGCTCAGATTGCACCACTGAGGAAGCTCTATATTAAAAATTTTCATTAATCGGAACAATTCTAGACATAGGTCAGAACACAGATAAATTCAATCTTTGCTTCCGATCTGGTGTTTAGGCCATTCTGACTCATCACAATTTGAGAGTGAAGACCAGGGATTGGAAAACGTAGACATTAACAGATTTTTTTTTTATTATTTAACCTTTATTTAACCAGGAAGTCCCTTGAGACTAAAATCTCTTTTCCGAGGGAGACCTGGCCAAGACGGCACACAGATAATCATATACAATGATGAGCCGAAAGATTATGACCACCTGCCTAATATTATGCTGTTTGTCCTCTGCCTGCCGCCAAAACATGGACTCTATGAGACCCCTGAAGGTGTCCTGTGGTATCTGTCATGAAGACATTGGCAGTAGATCCTTCAAGTCCTACAAGTTGCGAGGTGGAGCAGCCGTGGATCGGACTTGTTGGTCCAGCACATCCCACAGATGCTCAATTGGATTTAAATCTGGGGAATTTGGAGGCCAGGGCAACACCTTGAACTCTTTGTCATGTTCCTCAAACCATTCTCCAACAAAGTTGTTGTCTCCAACAACTTTCCCAGGTAAACGCAGCATGGCTGACCACGTGATATAAAAGGAAACATTCGTAAAACGTCATAACAGACTACTTTCTTCAACTGCTCCAAGGTCCAGTTCCGACACCCGCATCCCCATTGTAGGCGCTTTTGACTGACAGGGGTCATCATGGGCACTCTGACCGGTCTGCGGCTACGTAACCCCATACTCATCAGGGTGCAATGCACTGTGTGCTGTGACACATTCCTCACGCAACCATCATTAACATTTTCTGAGACTTGTGCCACAGTATACCTTAAGTCAGTTTGGACCAGAAAGGATAGCCTATGTTGCCCTTGCCCAACAATGTGCCTTGTGGTTTGTCCCTACTCGGACCATTGTCAGCAGGTACTAAACATTGCTGACCGGGAGCACCTCACAAGCCTTGCTGTTTTAAAGATGCTCTGAATCAGTCATCTGGCCATAACAATTTGGCCCTTGTCAAAGTCGCTCAGGTCTTTATTCGTGGACATTTCGCCTGCATTTAATATGTTGACTATGAGAACTGATTCGCTTACCATCTAATCTACACAGACCTTGATATGTGGCCTTGTTAGGATATGATCAATGTTATTCGCTTCACCTGTGAGTGGTCATTGTGTTTTGACTTATGTGACTATATCACAGGCTTGGTGATAGACACATTTTTCATGCATCAATAATCAGAATATATTCTCAATGATTATCAACACATATCGGGATTTTTTCTGATATAAATAGCGCTGATCATTGTACAATAGTCTTTGTCTTGTCAAAATTCTTTCTCAACTCAACTTTGATTAAGTGTGAGAGGCAGGGTAAATTAAAGGGTGTCACACACCAGACACATCTAGAGGACGACATGGCGTGTTCTAAACTTCAGTGTTCTAGTAAAGACAACCTAAACCGAGGCCAAGTCGAGACCAAGGCAGGGCGAGACCGAGTCAAGTCCAAGACCAGACCAGTGCGAGTCCCACACTGCATGACACACTTATGATAAAATGTGTGTGTCAGTGTGCCATGAGAAATATCTTGATAAAATAATCAAAAGGCATTGCAGAGGTGAATTGTATGTGTGTGAATTTTCCTTTGTTTTCTATGAGCAAATAAATTCAAACAAACACTAAGGAGCTGAAATGAACTTAACCATTGTAACGTTCAATGGAAAGGAGGAGGCGAGAACCGGCTTGACGACATAAATAATATTTTAATGGTTAACTTAAAAAAAAGACAACAACACACACGAAGGACATGTCTGTAAACGATCTCTCCCTCATCGCACCACCGTCTGCCATCGGTCTTTATCCCTCTCGGAGGCTTAATTAGCCTGATAAGGGACCGGGTGTGTGTATAATCACAACCCGGCCCGCCCTCCGCCCTACCACAACCATCTTTATTCAACACTCCTTTTCCAAGTTTTACCATCCACCTAAAACAATAAAACTTTTGTGCAAGCATCGCATCAGGTTTTCTGGACGACTCTTCCACCAGAAAACCAATTATTTTCGAAGATATGAACACACATACCGCCAACACGTGGCGTCAAATTTCTGCAGTGCCACAGAGCACAACTCACATAGTTTTCCTTTAAATGTCAATTAGTTCATTCTTAAAGAACATTGGACTGCCATCTGCTCATCCTATGTGTGTGGTTGTGTGAAACCTTTGTCTTTCCTGACCATTTCAATAAATGTTATATCACCCTCCTGAGGTCTCCCAAAGCTATTTCGCCAGATATTAGACAGAAAGTCCAACTGAGTGATTTGGAAAGCACGCAAATTAGTCTTCTAATTTAAATGTTGGCTAATTTGAATATATCAACACCTCAAAATATATATTGATAAAATAACATGCCGATCAATAATCAATATTTTATAACATCCCTAATATATTAACATTATTGTACAGCGGAGGAGGGCAGGGCCGGGCTGGAACAACGCACGCCCGGTCACCAATCAGCCTGATGGGGGAGCGAGGAATAAAGGTGGCCGGTGATGACAGTTCCAGAGAGAGAGAGAGGCAGCTGCTCTGTTTGTTTATGTTTGTGTGTTTTTGGTTCAGTTTATTATTCAACTATAATTTATATTGCCAAGCCAGTTCTCGCAACCTTCTTTCCCTTAACCCCTTTATAGTGTTTTATTTAGATGTTTATTTTAGAAATATTTAAAGCTGAAATGTTTTCTCCTGTATCTGCTTACTATGCAGAGACACACAGTATCCAGTGCAAGTATGCCATTCGTATGTTGATTTCCTCGAAATCTGTAAACACTGTGTCTTTGTGATGTAATAAGAATTTTGCTATTTGTTTCTATCAAACTGTTCTTTGAAAAAGATTTGCAAAGAAGTCAGTAAATAATAAATGAGACATACACGAAGACCGTGAGCATACTTTGGAAACCAAAACTATCCAGCCAGGAGAGTCCCTACTTCTTGACAGCGGAATAACTGACCAACACGATCCATCAAGATTTTTCAGACCTCAGCAAACTTACCATACTTACCATACGGAGAGCTAAGTTGCTCCGCATGCAGTCCCTCAATTGACAATTTGGCTTTATATTGTATGCTGTCATATCCACCAGCTCCAGACCAAGATCAGGGGAGACCAGACAAATTTCCACCCAGTCAGGAGAGAGAGGCATACAGCACACCCTGCCCACACACCATTCCCTATGTCACACTCTTCCACAATGTAGCTAAATTACTGTTTGTGTTCAATGCAGTGAAAATAGCTGAAAAACAGCATGTTGTGGTGTCTGGCTCAGTGTTGTGGTGTCTGGCTCAGTGTTGTGGTGTCTAGCCGACGGGGAGATCTGTGAACCGCAGAGTGCTGTGAATAATTCTGCCACAGGAAGCAGGCCTGTTCACATCACCTCCTGACACTTTCCTCTACCTCCTGAGCATATGCTCTTTATCACCACTCACAAAGATATGAAAAACAATTAAAGCAGTAGTTCGCCCAAACATTATTCAGGGTCATAATTTATTCGCCCCTCGTGTTGTTTCCAAATGCATATTACTTTTGTTTTCTTCCATGGAAGCCTCAGTCACCATTCCCTTTATTTTATGGAAAAGAACAGCATCAATATTCTTGTAAAATTCTATTTTTGTATTCCATAATGGTTTACAGGTTTGGAGAAACATGATTTTCCTTCCAAAATAGTAAAATATTGCATCTGCAGGGTGCATTTCAGGACATTGATTTGCCTAACATGTTTGTAATTAAGCTATATTTATAAAACCTCACCTTAGCACAACAATGATCATTGACAAAGCCAGCTCCATTATATTTGCACTCCACCAGGAGTGCAAATATTTGTCTATAATAAAGTCAAAATTAGCTTTAATGCTTTTATAACCAGGTACCATGACAATTTGGTTTGACTGGGAGATGATTCAGAAGAGGAACTTTGCATGGCTGTACAGTCATCAGCTCTCACTCCTTCATGCTCTATGAAATAATATTTCACAGAGACATGATTTAGAAGAGGGGATTTTTACTGTAGTGGCTGTACAGACAGCAAGCAACTCCTTTATGCTCTTAAAGGATAGTTCACACAAAGATGAAAACAATGTAATAATTTACTCACCCTCATGTCCGCCCAAACCCATTTGAAGTTATTTTTTCACAAAAGGAGAAATTTAGTTTGAAGAATCTTCATTCAGTGATTTACAATGACAGTTCACCAGTTTAAAAATTTTAAAGCACCATAAAAGTAGTTCATATGACATTACT
>NW_026266612.1:0-25000 GCF_025860055.1 Xyrauchen texanus | reverse complement strand
TTCAGTTTAGGAGCCAATGGCTCCAAAGTAATTTTTTTAGTCTGAAGCGATGCAATTTGTGCTACAGTAGCTCTTTTGTGGGATCAGACCAGAAGGGCTAACCTTAATTTCCACATGAATCAATGAGCCTTGGACGCTGGTTGTCTTTCATTGGACCACATTTGGTAGGTACTAACCACTGCATACAGGGAACACCCCAAAAGACCTGCCGTTTGGGAGATGCTCTGACCCAGTTGTCGAGCCCTGACAATTCAGCCCTTGTCAAAGTCGCTCAGATCCTTATGCTTGCCCATTTTTCCTGCTTCAACACATGAAATTCAAGAACTGACCAGTCACTTGCTGCCATTTTATATCCCATTGCCATTGTAACAAGATAATAAATGCAATTCATTTCAGTTGGTGGTTTTAATGTTGTGGCTGATCAGTGTAACAAAGTGCTACACATTTCAGAATGGTTTCCACACACCACCACCTGCTCAGATATTGAGATTACATCATGAAATGCATACTTTGTAAAAGAGACACTAGGGAAACAAAACAGAATGATGTAATGGATAAATAACAGCACAATTACACCTCTGTCGACTGCAACCATGACAAGGAATGCATTAAAGGCACTGACACAAGACAGATACAAAAGGCGAGCTGAGGTCTTGGGGAGTCATTACGCTCAAGTAATTTTCTGGCTACTACTCTCACACACACAGGAGATGAGACTTCTCCAAAAATGGGAACACCTGTGTCCTGAACAGAGTTGATGTGATGCATTAAGCCTGCAGTACCAATACCTTCCAAAGACAGACCTGCATAAAAAATTCTCCAACACATAGCTAACCCAGGGCAGATATTTAAGAGCCATTCCATCATCTGTAGGCTTTGCAAAACATCAGGTTGAAGTGTTTTGCATTAGACATCATTAGCAGCAGGAGACTGTGGGTTACTGAACAGCAGTCATGTCTGGCCATAACACGGACAGCTGCAAGTCTCTACCCCTCACCTGCATCCTTTCATTATTTGACCACAGAGTGATAACATCACAAAGAATGCCTTCCAAATCCGACTCATTACAGCATGCTGGGTTGAGGAAATGAGTCAGATTTGCAACACGCAAAAGTAAATGTAATGCAACTACAATGTCGGTACAAATTAAGGGAAGGCATTTCACAACAGCTAGTTTCAAGTCTAGCTCTTGTTTGAACAACTGAATGATCTTTCAAAAGCCCTCAACTTTTTAAACTCCTGCTCAAAACCCAAAGTGCTTCCTTTCAAACAGTCTGCAAAGTTTTTCACAAGGATGTGGTTTGTCTGAACAACTAATCAGTTTTAAGGATGCCGTGTATAATTATGCTGATTACAAACTAACACGTTTCTTAAGGGCCGCTTACATAAGATGCATTCTTGTATTCATAAACAGCTGGACAGAGTGAAATGGAATGGAATGAAATGCAAGGGTCACTAGGTGAAAAGTTGACCTGTTAACTTGACAAGCATACATTTTATGAATTTTTTTTTAAAAGCCCACTTTACGAGATATGAAGCAACAGCCAAAGATGCCCTTCTGTATGTGTATGACTGCAGCTGTGATGCTTTCAAGGGAATATAATGCAGCACAATTCTGACAAAAATCATAATTGAGACTAATTTCCCTTCTGTGACGAGGAGGGTGTGGCCGGGTCATGATGGAGCATGGCCAGTGCCGAATCAGCTGATCAGTAGGGGAGTGAGATAAGGGGCAGCTGGAGAGAGCGAGACGCACATGGCCATGTTTGTGTGTCTGTTTGTGTTTTGGTTTATGTTTGTTTTATGTTTGAGTTTTGCATTAACTTTGTTGATTGTTCAGTCTGTACCCATCCTTTAACCATTACAACTTCATATTGTAATTGCAATATATATAACTATTAAATAGATTGGTGTTGCTTGGTGCAACGTGTGGCTTGGTGTCAATTTTCGCATATTTCTTCATGAAACAAACTGAATATGGAAAATAGCATATTGTGACACAGTAAATGATTGCGATTAAAACAGGCCCAAACACTGTGCATAGAGCTTGAAATAATCCTCAAAGATAAAGTGAGATGGCTGAAAACACTTGTAAGTGAATCGAAAGTGCTTGTATTTTACAAGCAGAGACTTTTCTAACATTATGACTCATGACTATTTGATCTGTATGATGTTTTAACTTATTGCCATCATGATTATCGTGATCACCTTTCATAAGTTATACAATGGAACAGTCAAAGATGAACGTTGTGATACGAGTCTGAATGAGATGCACAGATACAAAATACGTGCGCACGCACACACGCGCACACAGAGTCTGGCTGCTTGCATAAATACAAACTGTAATCTCTAGATACATGTAACGTGTGTTTTGTTTAAGGTTAATTATGTGCGATAGGGTAAGAATTACCATAAATGTTAATATTATGGGCACATACATGGATGAACAAATACTTGCATATGTTGTATGGTGACCATTTATATAAAAGTGTATTATCATTTATTAAATTCAGCATACATCTGTAATATTTGTACATTTCTGATTTAATTTCATGTTACATCTGCCAAACTTCAAATAGCAGAAGCTATTTGAAAATAAAAAAAATAATAAAAATCAACATTGGCACCAAAAGTTTGGAATGAACAGATTTTGCTCTTATGGAAAGAAATTGGTACTTTTATTCACCAAAGTGGCATTCAGCTGATCACAATGTATAGGAAGTACATTAATAATGTGAAAAACTTCAGAAATTGAGTTACAAAGAGTTCATAAAAAAATCCATGTGCAGCAATGACAGTTTTACAGTTCTTTGGCATTCTAGCTGTCAGTTTGTCCAGACACTCGGGTGACATTTCACCCCACGCTTCCTGTAACACTTGCCATAGATGTGGCTGTCCTGTCATACACTTCTCACGCACCTTACAGTCTAGCTGATCCCACAAAAGCTCAATGGGATTAAGATACATAACACTCTTTTCCAATGATCTGTTTTTAATGTCTGTGTTTCTTTGCCCACTCTAACCTTTTCTTTTTCTGTTTCAAAAGTGGCTTTTTCTTTGCAATGCCCGAGTTTTGCAAGGACATGTAATGCATCCATTTCTCAAACTAGAGACTCTGATGTACTTATCCTCTTGTTTAGTTGTACATCTGGTCTTCCACATCTCTTTATGTCCTTGTTAGAGCCAGTTGTCCTTTGTCTTTGAAGACTGTAGTGTACACCTTTGTGTGAAATCTTCAGTTTTTTGCCAATTTCAAGCATTGTATAACCTTCAATCATCAAAACAATGATTGACTGACGAGTTTCTAGATAAAGAAGTTTCTTTTTTTGCCATTTTTGACCAAATATTTACCTTAAGACATGCCAGTCTATTGCATACTGTGGCAACTCAAAAACAAACACAACGACAATGTTAAGCTTAATTTAATTAACCAAATAGCTTTCAGGTGTGTTTGATATAATGGCAAGTGATTTTCTAGTACCAAATTACCAATTTAGCAAGGATAAGGTGTTGGAGTGATGGCTGCTGGAAATGGGGCCCGTCTAGATCAAAAATTACTTTTCAAATAGTGATGGCAATGTTTGTTTGTTTTTTTTTTTTTTTACGTCAGAAACGTCCCGATCAACTGACGTCCCGATCTACTTTGTGATCAACTGAATGCTACTTTGTTAAATTAAAGTACCAATTACCTTCCGAAACCACAAAATCAGTACATTATATCAAACTTTTGGCCACCTGTGTGTGCACACACAGAGACACAGACGTCAGTATTGGCCACAACGTGCAGTGAATTATCGGTTATCCGTATCGGCCCAGAAAGTCCATATCTGTGAATCACTACTACTTTTCTAAACACTAAAAAGCTTTGCTTCTCCATCATAATTGTATGATGATTCAAAGTATTTTTTTTAAATAATGATATCACCAGGAACATCTATGTTTAAATCCTCCACCAGGAACAACTATGTTTAAATGCTCCACAGGCAACAGCAGAATGGACTCATGGCATAATGGGGAAAGAGCAACATGGTCAGTTTAATGATTAGCTTCCTGTACCTGTGATATCATTGTCTTTATCAGGTAAATGGTGCTGGCTGCACATAGTTAGTGGATGAGGAACAAAGCCTTCTATAGACACCCAAGCTCTGAACACTTTCAATGTTTAACAAACCACAAAGTAAACCTTGTTATTTAAGAGCACACCTGCATTTATCAAACTAAACACTGTTCCAATCCCATAGATAATGGACATGTACAGTTGAAGTCTACTTACACCTTATCCAAATATATTTAAACTCAGTTTTTCACAATTCCTGACATTTAATCGTTGAAAATTTTGCCGCCTTAGGTCAGTTAGGATAACTATTTTAAGAATCTGAAGTGTCAGAATAATAGAGAGAATTAATTATTTCAGTTATTTCTTTGATGACATTCCCAGTGGGTCAGAATTGTACATACACTTTTGTTAGTATTTGGTAGCATGGCCTTTAAATGGTTTAACTTCAGTCAAACATTTTGGGTAGCCTTCCACAAGCTTCTCACAATAAGTTGCTGGAATTTTGGCACAATCCTCCAGACAGAACTGGTTTATCTAAATCAGGTTTGTAGACCTCCTTGCTCACATGCACTTTTTCAGTCAGATTGAGGTAATGGCTTTGTGATGGCCACTCCAACACCTTGACTTTGTTGTCCTTAAGCCAATTTGCCACCACTTGGAGGTGTGCTTGGGGTCATTGTCCATGTGGAAGAGCCAACTGCGACCGAGCCACTGGAATTGTGATTTAGTGAATGAAAAGCAAAACAATCTGTCTGTAAACAATTTTTGGAAAAATAACTTGTGTCATGCACAAAGTATATGTCCTAAACGACTTCCCAAAACTATAGTTTGCTAATATTAAATCTGTGGAGAGGTTAAAAAATTTGTTTTAATGATTCAACCTAAGTATATGTAAACTTCTGACTTCAACTGTAGCATTTACCACACTTATAAAGGATGGTACTTACGGTCAAGTCCATTGATGTACCGAATTTTGATTTCACAGTGTCCCCACACAGCGCTCACAACAGGATATAGCTTTCTTCCTTTGAGTCCTCTGAAAGCAACCCCTAAATATTGTCCATCGACAATAAAACTTAATGTCCCCTCATCCATGTCCAGGACAACCAGAAACGAGTCTGGGACAATAAAGGTCTCATCAGGCTCTAGAAAAGATGGATAGGTCCTACTAGGCTGGTTCTTGCCATCATGATGAAGCTTATTGCGTCCCAGGTCCCAGCCCCAAGACTCACTATTGTTTCCTACAAGAGCAGTGTATCCTACAGAATGCAATGGGGCCTCTCCAGTTGCCACACCAACAACGGCATGGGTACCCCGCTGGCGCATGGTCCAACTGATCTCCCAAACATGCAGTCCCCGTGTATAACCCACCCGGCCCCGGATAGCATCTGTACTCTGGGCTACTGGGTGCCGGTGGAATATTAGTTTATTGTCCTCTTTAACAAATATGTTGAGTGATCGATCATCATTGTTCCACGAGTGCTGCACCTGAACATCCTGCATGGCTGGTGGCATATCTAACAGCAAATCCAGGCGGGAGGGCTTTGTATAATCCAGGGCCTGCAGCTCTAGCTTAAGAGGCCGAAACGCCGGGTCCCGCATATCCACAGTCTTTATGCCTCCCGGAACCTTCTGCCCCATGCTCTGGGTGGTTTTAATGGTACCTTGCTCCCCCTCCCTTATCAAAATACAGCAAGAAACAGAAAAAGATAGGGCAGTCAGGGTGCACTCCTTCACCTATGCCCCACCGCCAATCAGGAGGCCAAGGTGGCAGTTTTTATGTCAGTGGTTGCTGGGAAACCAGGTCAAAGCAGCTGCTAGTTAAGATCACCTGGGGAGATTAGAGGGAAATAAAAACAAGAGACACAACAGTTAATGACTGCCAAATGAATGTGGCTACTGTAGCATTTTTCATCACAAAACAAAAAGGAACATAATTTAGAAAACATGAAATAAACAGAAAGTAACATTGGAGAAACTGTCAAAAAAGAACCACCGTTTTCTTTCCCTTCCCAACCCTCCATGAACTCTAGTAAGCAAAGTAGGACACGAAAGCCAAGGTGTACACGTTTATCATGTATGTTACACAAGCTGATGTTTGGTTTTGAAAAGGGTGTCAGTAGAACACAGTACTTTGTGCTTTGCAAATTTCTGCAAAAAGCTACAATGTGAAGAGTAACATTGTCTTTTAATTGGGTTTTTTCAGAAGTGATCATTCCAATGCCTTATTCCCGTCAAAAGCTTCACCCTCCATTGCATTTGCTGGATGAAAAGATGCAGATGAAATTTTAAAACGTGTACAAAACATATATGCTCACTTGTGATGTGGATAATTGTTTTATTTGGTAATACAACAAAACACAATGATGCAAACAAAAGTTACTGAATAAATTCCTAGATGTGCATCCAAAATATCCCATAACTCTACTGACCAGCGGACCAATATTGTTGCATAGCATTTGAAATATTGCTCTGGTCTTTCTGAAAAAAAGGATCCCAACCTTGCCATTATAATGATGGGCTATCATTACCTCCAAAAACTTATGACACGGTATCACTTTTAGACAAAAAGGCCTTTGCTTCACTCATTAACACACCTTTGTCAGAGCATTTGTGTGCACTCTAAAATGCAAGTAACTACATTTATGCACTCAATGTCTTAACAGTTACAGCAAAATAAATACACTCAGTCATGATACCCAAATTTCAGTATTCAGTAACCATACCAGTGAAATCTCAGTTCTCTATACCAATATCAATATGCCAATACCACTCCTTAAGCCAATTTAAAAGTTCAATTTCAATGTAAATAAACTAAAAGAAATGCAGGTTTTCTTCAAGCGTTTCTCAATTTAGGCTAGTGTTCATTGCTGCATTTAAGTAGAGCCCAACTGAAATCATTATTAATGTTCTCACAAATCCTTTTATTATTCCAGAATTCCATTATTTAAAGTTTAATTTAATCATCAAAAAGGTGACTAATAAAATTCTTAACTTTTAACAAGAACAATTAGCTACTTTAACGCACCATTGCATTTAACAAACTTCAGTACAACAGCACTCTTGCTTGATATATTGCTTAATTCTTAATTTATTCAACATTATTATTACTACAGTGAATATTAATTTTTCTATGCAGTTGTAATATATTTGTTGCAATTCCTTCAAATTTCAGGTGTCTAGCTTTTAATTTGATGCAATCTTTTGACGGTAGCTTCACCACTTCTGACAGATAAACAGTTCACTACATAGCTCAGTGTGATCGTAAAAGCACAAATGCTGCGATTTAATTTCTATACATAAATAGTCTGTGTGCTTCAAACTTCACAGTGGCTTAGTGCTCTGTCATCACATACAAAGCGAATGATTCTCAGTGTCTGTGGGGTTTCCAGAATGGGAGTATGAACAGTCTGCATCACATATTAATTTAAAGCATGCAGCTCAAGCAGACTAAGATTGCAGCCTTCGCGGTTTAATTATCACACTAGGACATTCACGATTTTAATTTGATTGTGCATTACAGTTTAAAAAGGTAGAGGTAGTAAAGTGCAGATGCTCAAATAAGTGTGTGAGCATTTAAAAGCAGCAGTGTCAGTCAGACAGCCTGTGGGTATCGGATTGAGTCCGTGCTCAGTTCTACTGGTACTGTAGATACACGGGTATCATGATATTTTCTTTCATTTCAGTACCGACGTGGTACCCAAGTACTGGTACTTTTGACAACACCATTTTAGACCACAGTGGACTGTTAATAATGCAGCAACCATATATTCTGACGGTCACATGCTCAATGCCTCACTTGTATGTGTTACAATGCAGTTTATTGGTCCAAGGCTGTTTTCAGAGTCGCATTACATCACATGACAAGTTAGAGAAATAAATCTCTTCAGCTTTACCACAACCAACTGCTTCACACAAAACCCTTTAAAAATAGGAAATAAGGGAGGGAAAAGGACAGGCCATTTCCTCTTCAGCATGTCTAGTCTGAAGATAACAGGAAAAGCAATAAAACTCGGGCTTTTAAGTATATAATATGGAGCATAGTTTTTGGCATAAACCACAAATTTAGGGCGGCAATATTCCACCAGACAAGATCAGTGGCTAAAAGGATGGGAGAAGGAAAATAAATACTGTATATGTAGAGACAAGGCATACCAGTGTAGTGTGTGAAATCCTCAGCTGATGCCCTGGTCTCAAATGTAATTCCTTTCCTCCTAAATTACGTCACATTATCTGATATCCAACAATTGGGGCTAGCATAAAAAAAAAAAATAAAAAAAAAAAAGGCATGTTAACAGTCATGCGTTCTTACCATACAGTACAGAAATGACTGAAACAGTTAATCAAAAACAGTGTTTCATAATGAGCTGCTGAGGAGGCTGAAGGGTAATTGAATTGTAGACAAGAGTTCATTGAGGATCATCTCAGCCCTTTCTCTCATACAAGTAAACAACCTTTCAAATGGGTCATGCCTCTCTGCCGCTGGCCTACCAGAGGCAGAGAAACACCAAGAAGTGGGTGGCAAGTTTGTAAAATCCAAACAATATAGATTTCAATGGCTGTCCAACCTTTAGAAAGTAGGAAACATGTTAATTTGCACACTCTTTATGCAGGGAGCAATTAGGCTCCATGGCAAATGACCAACACACACAGACAACTGTCTTTTACAGAGCTGTTAGGATTCCATGGCCATTTTAAATTAGATATCACATGATGCACTGTGGTGAGGCAACATCATTCTGTGGGATTGCGCTCACTCGTTGTCTGGTGGTTTTGCATGAAACCCAGCATGTCATATGGTCGGTTAGACAGACAGACGGACGACTGAAATGTTTCTCATGATTTAAAAAATCTTTTTGATCTGAAGGCATATGCTTAAATGTTTAAAATTAGTTTTGTAGACAAAAATATTATCGTGCCAGAGTAATTTCATTATAAAGCTAAAAAAAAAGAATTCCATTTTGAACATATTGAACTCCTTCAATATTGTTTAAAAAGCATCCCAGTGTGATACCTCAAGAAGTTGGTTGAGAAAATGTCAAGAGTACATGTCTGCAAATTCTAGGCAAATGGTGACTACTTTGCAGATGCTAAAATATAACAGTTGACTTATTTTGGAGTTCACATACACTTTGTTTTAAGTAATTAAAACTAATTTACCACTCCACAGATTTCATATTAGCAAACTATAGTTTAGGCAAGTCATTTATGACATCTCCTTTGTGCATGACACAAGTACTTTTTGAAACAATTGCTTATATACAATTGGTTCACTTTTTATTGACCATCACAATTCCAGTGGGTCAGATTTGTATGTACAATAAGTTAACTGTGCCTTTAAGCAGCTAGGAAAATTCCAGAGAATGATGTCAACCTTGCTAATTTGAGTCAATTGGAGGTGTGCCTGTGGATGTATTTTAAGGCCAACCTTCAATCTCAGTGCTTCTTTGCTTGGCATCAAGAGAAAATCAAATTAAATCAGCAAAGACCTCAGAAAAAAAAAAAAGTCTGGTTCATCCTTGGGTGCAATTTCCATACACCATATTCATCTGTACAAACAATACTATGAAAGCATAAACAACATTGGTCCACACTGCCTTCATACTGCTCAAGAAGCATTGTGTCTCCTAGAGATGAACGTAGTCTGGTGTGAAGTGCAAATCAATCCCAGAACCGCAGCAAAAGGACCTTGTGAAGATGCTGGAGGAAACATAACAAGTATCTATATCCACAGTACAATGAGTCCTATATCGACATCATGTGAAAGGCTGCTCAGCAAGGAAGAAGCCACTGCACCATAACTGCCACAAAAGACAAAAAATTATATTTTTTGCCATATCGCCCAGCCCTAATGCGTGACATACATACAGACATACTGCAGCTGGTTAGCTGGCCCCCTCTGTGTAGAGCTGATTGAAATGCTGAGGGGGCTCTCTAGAGATTTGCCAGGCCTGGGGAACAGTGGTGGCTTTTGTCTTGACCATCAAGTCCACATTTAATACTTATGCAAAAGTAGGCTCCACAAGACTTTTCCCGCCCCTGTAAAATCCGTCACCTGCCCAAGTCCCGAACTTTCCTCTAATTGGATAAACATTTTTACCTCTAACTTTAATTTTCTTAAGTCAATGTGAAACGGCATTCATGACTCATTTTACTTCTGTAAGTAGGTGCATATTAGAGTGAAACAGGATGTTCAATCTGAAACAGGGCGAGATTGGATTTATCCATCAGGAATTGGTTTGATTGTAAAAAGTGGGCATGATAGCAGAATGTATTCAAGTGTTTTTAGGGGAAGGACTTGAAATGTGAGCCAAAAAGTTGTTTAAGGTTATGCAAGTAAAAGATTCCAAAGAACACAATATCCACCGATGAATTGTGCACAATTAGACCAGGAACATGCATTAAGTAAAAATACTACATTTTGATTTTTGACTTGCCGCTGTCAAACAGGTGAGAGAAGAGAAAATGATAGGAGTGACAAGCCAGCCTTCAGAGATAACTAAACAAGCAGATGATGCTGTAATTATACCTCTGGTACTGCCATTGTAGTTGCCCCCAAATATGCAGAATGTATTTGCACGATGGCAGACACCACACTGAAATGGGAACATTATCTTTGACAGGTTTTAATCATGAAGCTGAGGCATCTGGCAGGCAGCTGTGAGTGAGGGGCAAAGCAGAACTGAGAAAGTAGATGACAACAAATCATAGTGTCAACCCAAATGTCACACAGATGTTCTATTCAGACAGTGGGCAGACGGGGTAAAAATGGCAGACAAACAGAACTTCAGCACTAGTTGATTAAAGAAATGGCAAGACTGTTCACCCAAAGGTCAGACTATAATCTTGAAGATATTCAAAGAAATGAGAAGGAAAGGTAGAAAATTCAGCAGTCATTTTTGCACAAACTGTGTATCCAAGTTATTGTTATAAAAACAGTGGTTCTTAACTTGTTAAGACCCCCCAAAGAATCATAGACTGTGTCTCTTATTCATCTCCACGGTATTCAAGTGCAAATTCTTCTTGCACACTTGGTAGAAATTAGCCTTATAACAGATAAACAGATGCCAACAGGAAAGGTTGCTTGACATGCCCTCATCCTTGAAAACCACTAACAAATAAACAAAGTTAAAGGAAATGTTCAAGTGTGGATGACCAGAGTAAACTACGGATGGGCATTATCAAGTAATTATGTATTAGAGTACTCCAATCTTCAAGAAAATGAGTAATGTCAGTTGAAAATCAAAATGCAAAATAACACCCATGACAGATATGGCACGTACATAATTGATATTGTGTTAAATCACAAACGCTATAAAAAATGGTTTCAAAATAAGCCAACTTCGACGGAGAATGTTTTTTTGGAAAAACAAGCAGTATGCATTAATTAAAATGAATAGAAAAAAAAAAAGAGCCACAAAAACATTTGCCATCGGTTTTCTTTGTTAGCACTGTGTGCAATCGCATATTGCACATCTATATACCGTATAAAAGGCGATCACATTTTTATTGTTTTACATGTTCTTGTTCAGAAAAACAATTGGTGAAAGTTGGGTTTGTAGAAAACGCATTCTGCTGGCATTTTGAAATGTAATGCACATTCTGAAATATTTTATCGTAATTAGATGATTTGGACGAAATCATTAAGCCCTACTACAGAGTTACTCATAACACTTCACATTTTCTTTCCACTATTAAAGCAGATCCTCATCCATTGGTATGTCTGGCTAACAAGAATCGAACACCAAGAGTAGAATTCAATAACTAGAATATTGCAAGTATTGCTACACTTGCCTGAAACCACTAACTGTTATCTCTCAACCAACACCTAGACCAGTTTTTCCTCAATCCCATCCTGGAGGAACACTAAAACCACATATTTATTTTTTATGTCTCCCTTGTTTGACACACCCATTTCAAATCATGGAGCACTCTAAAAAACCGGATTCTACTGATTAGCTTAATTATAGTATGCATCCAATATGTGTAGTGTAAAGTCAAACTCTCACAACATGACTGCCAGTCTAATGGAATCGCTGCAATGCTCATTACACAACAAGGTTTCTTGTCATCGGTCATCTTGTCATAGTAGCGCTCATCCTACACAACAGAATGCTGACAAGGTCCACAAACTACAAGACCTTTGACCAAGAGGCATCCCTGGACCAACAGCGATTAAAAAAAAAATATATAAAAATGTTTTCTAAAACAAATCATTCGAGAAATGAAAGAGACCATGAGATTTTATCTCCAGAAACAAACTGTTTGGATCAGCTCGTTGTCCTAAAGTTGTCTGCTGACTGATTTGTCTGAAAAACAAGAGAAGGAGATGAAAGAAAAATATAGAAGCAACAAACGTTTGGAAAGAGGAAAATAAAACAGCATAAATGTCAAGTAGAGTGTGCGGACCATACATTTATATGTGTTAACAATTCTTGTTAATTACAATAAAACATAATTATGATCACATTGTAACTTTTCGTTCTTGTATATAAAGATATGATTGGCTAGAGCAGTTTGCACTTGTTGCATTGCTCACACTACAGCTTTAGTGATCCTCCAGGAAAGGATTGAGAAACATCGACCACGACGACACAGCGTAACCCCCCCTTCTGATGACTTTGATGTACTCCAGGACTGGGAAATATACAGACTTTGATGCATCACAATCTAGATATCGATCTTTGACTCTATGCCCTCTATAATGAGAGTAAATCACTTGCATATGAGACCACTGGCTGGTAAATGTTAAGATATACAGGTGAAACTCGAAAAATTAGAATATCGTGCAAAAGTTCATTAATTTCAGTAATTCAACTTAAAAGGTGAAACTAATATATTATATAGACTCATTACAAGCAAAGTAAGATATTTCAAGCCTTTATTTGATATAATTTTGATGATTATGGCTTACAGCTTATGAAAACCCCAAATTCAGAATCTCAGAAAATTAGAATATTACATGAAATCAATAAAAAAAAGGATTTTAAATACAGAAATGTCGGTCCTCTGAAAAGTATAATCATGCATATGTACTCAGTAATTGGTTTGGGCCCCTTTTGCATTAATTACTGCATCAATGCGGCGTGGCATGGATGCTATCAGCCTGTGGCACTGCTGAGGTGTTATGGAAGACCAAGATGCTTCAATAGCGGCCTTCAGCTCTTCTGCATTGTTTGGTCTCATGTCTCTCATCTTTCTCTTAGTAATGCCCCATAGATTCTCTATGGGGTTCAGGTCAGGCGAGTTTGCTGGCCAATCAAGCACAGTAATACCATGGTCATTGAACCAGGTTTTGGTACTTTTGGCAGTGTGGGCAGGTGCCAAGTCCTGCTGGAAAATGAAGTCAGCATCTCCATAAAGCTTGTCTGCTGAAGGAAGCATGAAGTGCTCTAAAATGTCCCGGTAGACGGCTGCGTTGACTCTGGACTTAATAAAACACAGTGGACCAACACCAGCCGATGACATGGCTCCCCAAACCAACACAGACTGTGGAAACTTCACACTGGACTTTAAGCATCTTGGATTGTGTGCTTCTCCATTCTTCCTCCAGACTCTGGGACCTTGGTTTCCAAATGAGATGCAAAATTTGCTCTCATCAGAAAAGAGGACTTTGGACCACTGAGCAACAGACCAGTTCTTTTTTCTTTAGCCCAGGTAAGACGTTTGACATTTGAAGCCCATGTCCAGGACCCGTCTGTGTGTGGTGGCTCTTGATGCAGTAACTCCAGCCTCAGTCCACTCCTTGTGAAGCTCCCCACACATTTGAATGGCCTTTTCCTGACAATCCTCTCCAGGCTACGGTCATCCCTGCTGCTTGTGCACCTTTTTCTTCCACACTTTTCCCTTCCACTTAACTTTCTATTAATGTGCTTTGATACAGCACTTTGAGAACATCCAACTTCTTTTGCAATTACCTTTTGAGGCTTTCCCTCCTTGTGGAGGGTGTCAATGATGGTTTTCTGCACAACTGTCAGGTCAGCAGTCTTCCCCATGATTGTGAATTCAACTGAACCAGACTGAGAGACTATTTAAAGGCTCAGGAACCCTTTGCAGGTGTTTAGCTGATTAGAGTGTGACACTTTGAGCCTACAATACTGAACCTTTTCACAATATTCTAATTTTCTGAGATTCTGAATTTGGGGTTTTCATAAGCTGTAAGCCATAATCATCAAAATTATATCAAATAAAGGCTTGAAATATCTTACTTTGCTTGTAATGAGTCTATATAATATATTAGTCTCACCTTTTAAGTTGAATTACTGAAATTAATGAACTTTTGCACGATATTCTAATTTTTCGAGTTTCACCTGTAGTAGTACAGTGGCAAAGAAGTTTAGAACAAAGATCCTTTCACTGCCGGTTGAGAGTTAAAAATTTGTTTGACTTGTTCTGTGTAATATTTCCATAGACAAGATCCACAAAATCCTTTTGTCATTGCATAATATTGACCTTTAAATACCATTTCTGTTCTTTACAGTCAGTTGTTGATTAAAAAGAAAACCTTTAATTCTAGTCACACATAGCATGGATGCGGTAAAGAAACGGTGCGCTGAATCAGGAAATCTGAATCGATACCAAGCCCTAGTAGACTCAATTGTAACTGCAAGATTTGCTGAGAGATTCAGAGGGAAAGTACAGTAATTCAGCATTGCCTACAGCAGGTAAATTTGCAAAGGAAAATCAATTTGCAATGTCCGAGTAGTGTTTTTAAAAGCCGACTAGCTGGTGCAGAATGAGTGCTAGATTAGTCGATTAGCACATCCCTAGCATAAACCTAACGAAATCAATTAGGGATACTCAATATATCAGCAGCCATATAATGACGCAACACGTCAGCACGCAGCAGACTTTACTTTTGAAGATCATACTGGATCGAAGTAAACACTCCATTTGACTTATCGATGCCACACATGCACTTTGTTTCTTAAATCTTTTTGTATATTAAAATCATATGTTGATAGTGAGTTTGAGACTTGTCTGCATTCTTTATTGTGCTCTATTGGCAAGTTTGAATCAATGCAATGCACTGTATTTATAAAGTACTCAAATTAATTACAAATTGCTGAGTCAGACTTTTAATTTAAATTAAAAGTTTGCCATAATTCTACATTTAACTGGTTCAAAGTAGGCTACATTTTGTAAAACAAAAAAACTAGACGTTTCCTTGCAGGTTCCTTGTTTTCTGCATTTGAAGTTGTTTTAAAATAAGCAATTACATGTTTGATTTCATTTGAAGTGTTCTGGACATGACTTTATATGCTGACCATTTTGTTTTTGTAATTAGGCACACCATGTTGATTTGTATCCAGATTTATCAACAAATATAATCAGCTATTGGCCTCCAAATATAATGAACAATCATACCGGCAAAAATGTACATATCAGTGCATTCCTCAAACAAGTTCATTATAAAATGAAAACGCATTAGTGTAGATGTGGCCTTACTCACCCTCATGGTGATCAAGGTGTGTAAACAATGACAAACCCTTTTGGTTAAACTATCCAATGTTGGCTCATCACTTGATGTTTAATCTAGACTTCTATGCAAAACCAGCTGAATACCACTGTTATATAACAATCATAGCTACATTTCATATTAGCTAACAGGATTAGGGTTGTTCATTGTGTTTTTAGTAACTATAAAATGGCTGAGATGTTTGACATTCATAATTACTCAAATGGTTACTTAACAAATCTCAGCTAAAAAGGTTCTCAATAACATAGCACATCAATAGATCAGTTAAAAGCATGAGCTACTGTGAGAAAAGAGCTTATGGAAAAATTCATAAGGTCTAATATTAATCAGAAGAGACGAGCGTGTCCTCTTGAAGGGAGTGTCAGAATGAACTTGGACTCACCCAAGATTAAAGCAATATCATTCAGTTGTCCAACAGGGTTCCATTGTGCTAACAGTTGTCTACACAGCAGTTATGAGAAAACTATTTTTTTGATCTATCGCTCAACCAGTAGATAAGTTAACAGCTCTGTGTGCCTATAGGCTGATCCACAACAGGTTCCATCAAGACAGTGCAGAATCATTCCACACTCAAACAGAAAATGACAACACCCTTATGACACTCAACCACAAATATATTCCATAACTCAGTCTGATAGGAATCTCCTGAATGCGGCTGTCACACAAGTTTTGCAGAAACTGATAATAGCTGAAGCAAAGTGAACCCCTGTAGTCACAATAGGCCCATGCGAAGACCAAAAGTGGGGTGAAGGGATTCCCAGCATGATAGCAGGTCTGTCCAACAAGTATGTACTAGATTTTCAAGAGCTAATGCATGAGAAATTAAAGCAAATATACACAAAATAACTTTACACAACTTTCTTTATAGAACTATTTGAAAACAGAACATTCTTCCTTTCCAGTGAGACAGCTGTCTGTAAATTTCAGACAGATACATGGGGGGGAAGTAACTCTGAGCACGCGCACATCTCTGAGATGTCCGTTTGAAATCTTTTCATTTGGAAAGCTTCAGAATATAATTAAAGGTGCACTCATTTTTTATGCAAGTTATCTTAAAACACCGACACCTAGGGGTGTGAATGAAGCATCAGTTAAAAGACTGTAGAAACCATTGTAGAAATTCACTATCAGTCATGATTAATTTAATCCATGAGCAAAAGTGTCCGATAACTGGCACATTGTGAAAGGTGAGCGAGTGTTTTAAAAGCATTCCTATGGAAGCGGAGCATCACACTCCCGAGGTTGATTGTGGGACATCTGCTGTACCATGGGTAATGTAGTTGTTTATCATGAAGTCCACTATCAAACACAATTTTAAATAATGAAGTTGAGATACGCAGGCGGATGGCTTCAACGGAAGCAACAACCTCAGAGCTCATGGTAGGACTGTCTTTATAGGTTTAAGTTATCATTGAAAATCAATTAGCCTATGGGATAAATTAATGTGATTTTTACTTCCATACATCTTATAGACGTATTGCAGATGAGCAAACGTGTCAAAAAAAAGACAAACATGGAATATCCACAAGATTAAATAAATGGTTCTATAGTTTAAAAGAGAATCTCAGTTCTTCAGTTTCTTTCTTTAGAACCTTATAAAAGCACAAGAATAATATATTGGTTCTCCACCAAAACACTGAATATTATTACTTCAACTGATTATGTTATTTGTGTTTATTTTTAAGCATTGTAAATCATTTAATAGCAGGGGCAGACTGGCCATAGGGAGAACCAGGACTTCCCGGTGACGAGCCATGAAATGGGGCCGAACAGGTGGCGTTAAGCCACCTGTTCGCAAAATTGCACCGCGATATGCAGAAAAGTAAGCAATTCTATAAGGAGGTTTTTTAAATCAATGTTTCCTTAAAATGTTTTCGGTTTGATTTTGTTACACATTTCTTCCAGAGTGCTGACTGAATAAAAAAAAGGTTTCTCACAGGGTTAAGAGCAGTACAGTCTAATAAAACATGTTTCAGGGATAATGGATTCTGGCAGAAGGTACATGTTGGTGAATCTTCTCCTAATATTAAAAACTTGTCAACCTGAAGTGACCAATACAACAGCGGGTGCAAACAATCTGGTTCCAGCATTTTGAAAACAGAGGGGAACTCCTTTTGCCAACAATAGGGCTGATTTCATGGATGTCATGGAAGGTATTGGACACCTTTGGAAAACTGCTGATAAAGCCTCTTTTGAAGCAGTGTCTGCTTCCTCATTTCCTGGGATTCCACAATGTCCAGGTACCCAGCAGAAGCAGATACAACAATTTTGGGCCTCCAAATCCAGCAGTTTGCATAGAATATTTACAAGCATTTGGTTATCATTTTTTTAAAAGATGACATTGCTTGAAGACAAGATTTTTAATCTGAAATTTTCAGAAAGTTTCTCTGTTGCATAGTGAATTTATGAAGTCCAGTGCAAAGACGCAAGCGTTTGCCTCTGCTGTAAAAATTGAGCTTTGATTGGGGATGAAAATTCCTTTTTTTTTTTTTTTTTTTTTTTATGGTTGATCACAAATGCAGATGATACATGACATCTAGGAGTGGTGGTGGTGTAGTGGGCTAAAGCACATAACTGTTAATCAGAAGGTCACTGGTTCGATACCCAAAGCCACCACTATTGTGTGCTTGAGCAAGGCACTTAACTCCAGGTTGCTCCAGGGGATTGTCCCTGTAATAAGTGCACTGTTAAACTCTCCCTTTGCTATATGCAAGGACAATGCACAAATAGATTACCGATAATGCTGAAATGTGTATTTCTCAACTCAAACATCCAAACTAGCAACAAAAACCACTTTAAATGAAGTGTTTTCAAATTAAAATAATATTTTTACAAAATTAAATAATATATTTGCATTACTGCAAACCTGTTATTTTCTCAATATTACACCTAAATAAAATGTAACAATAAATAAGAACATACAAATTTTCGTAAAAAAAGATTGTCCAAACAAACAGGGACATTTAAGCAGGATGTAACATGTACTTTGTATAAACTCTTTTGTAAAGGAAACTGGTTATAAAAGTGTGTTTCACTCAAACAATTATTGTTGTTTTTCCAAATCCTCCTTCTAAAAAGTTCTAATTATCGCTATCGTATCTCTTGTCCAGAGTGTGGATCTACTTTTCTCTGTGCCGTTTCAGGTGCTGATATAAATTTGTTGTGTTGCCACGTGATGTAGCAACTTTAATTTTGCACAGTACCTCTCTGCTCAGTGTCGGTTATCTTAAAGCCAAAATATCGCCATATAACCAGGGGTTTTCCTAGCTCAAAATGAGGTGGAACCATACTGATCAAAAAAGTGACGTTTAAAACATGTTGGCTTTGCCTTAATACACTACTAATGACCTGGAAACTGAATACTAGTGTTAATTTGGTCATCTGTTTTTTTTATTTAATCTTAATCCTGTGTCAAATGTCCTTTTTAGTTATCATATTTAGCCAACCTTATCCCATTTATTGTTTTTAGTAATTTTGTTTGACAAAGTCTGGGCATTTTTTTTTATGTAGTTTTAGTCAATGAAAACTGTAAACATTTTGGCCATAAGAGTATTATTGATAAGCATTTGTCTAATATATATATATATATTTTTATTGTTATAATTTTAGTGTTACTTTTTAACACAAGATTGATCTTATCATGATGATGGCGTTGCGAGCACCAGACAGTGTTAGAGGGCGCATCAGCCGGCGGAACTTTATAACTCTCCCAGTCTCGACTCCCGCTCAGATTGAGTCTCTTCCGCGACTGATTGAAGCAGCTCTGACCGCACAGAGAATGACAGTTTTGGAGTTTGTGCATATTTACATGACACACTCCCACATTATATGAACATTAAGGATGAAATAAAGATATATCACCTTGCTGTGATCCTTGTTTCTATCAGACACTCGAGCTGCAGCGCTCCTCTCGTCTCATCATTATAGACTGGTCATCTTTTTATTAGCGGTGTAGAAAATGGGCAAACAGCTCTCAGAGAGAATGGGCCTGATGGTCCACACATGCACTTATTAATTTAATAAAAATCACAGCATTTTGCCATCATATAATCGCACAGGCTGACATCGCGATTGTGAAATGATTAATCGTGCAGCACTACTGTATATGAAATGGATCCAGGAAACAAGATGAATCAGAATTCACCTGGGTCACTTCATAGATAATTTTCTGAGAATACAGATACAGAATAAGAAATAATATTAGTAATGACATCCTTAGCAAGGTCACACTGTTGTAAATGATAAAATTGCAAACCGTTTATTATATATATATAATAAAGTGACAAATGAAATCCAAAACACTTTCTTACCCTCAACTGGACCAATTATTGGACATAAAACTAAACTCTAAATTAAAATAAGAGCTAAAAACAGATTTACAAAGGATCAGCTTTTGTTTAAATTTACTGCTGTGTCAAGACCTGCCTTTATTGTTAGCCTAATGAGTTATTCTAACAAATTAGTGAAGACACACAAGCACATTAAATGTGCAGTGTAACAAAGCACAAGCAACAACAGAACACCGTGCTGTTCCCAAAGAATAGTAGATGTTCTTAATAGATGTTCATTTAACAGACAGAGCTATGAGCTTTAGATTGCAGCAGAATACAACACAAGCCATCCAAATGCCATCAGTCACCCCTAAAGTCTTTACATCTACCACAAACAAACTGCAGTAAAATACTTTTCTGGACAAAACATTCATTCCACAGAACTGTGCAACTTTAAAAGGATCATTAAAATTGATAGTTCAGACTCTAAATAAAGAGGACTTGCACAACTTCACACTAAGAGAATGATTGTTTTAAATTACTGTAATCCTCAAACAAACAGAAAATTGTCCAAGTTTACAGGGAACCTGTGCTTGCAACAAGAGACATCAAGTTTATCAAGACACATTTAAACTTCACCTGTAGCCTCTGACTAGATCAGGAAGGGATGTCAATTTTCAGACATTTTCATAATCAATCATGATCAAATAATTATTAACGTTATTACCGCAAATGCACATGGAGGACTCCAAATATTGTGCACAGGTAGCCTTCTCTTTAAATACACGTAAGAAATGCAAGTACTGGCATTTTCCACTTGAGATATTCTTAGGCTAGGTTTAGTATGAATTGTTGTTAATGAATTACTGGTAATAATAACTTGTAAACATATTTGAGTTATTAAAACTTCACATTGTGGAATATTTCACACCTTTGGATATATTTCCTTAAAACATATGTCAAATCGTAACATGCTACATAAAAACAGTAGCATACATAACATACTATTTCTTTGGTGTTGGAGAGAAGTCAGCTTTACCGCTCTGCCGGCAGTTACTGACGTTCCAATCCCTCAACCCGGTGGTTGCCGATGTAATTGGATTAAATGTATATTAATACATTGATATGCAGTGTGTGTGTGTATATATATATATATCTCTTGAATGAGGGAACAAAAATTCACACACAATGCATTTTCCCAGACAACAAAACACCAGACCGGTAGAGAATGCACAGATGAAATAGGTTCTTTGCCAAAGAGATGTTGCCCTTCACAACTGTTGTACAGCAATCTTTCAATAAGTTGAACAAACATTTTAATTGCACTTAATTTTTTTCCAGTTTCATTAGAACTTTTAATTAAAAAATTTAATAAATAAAAAGTTTGAAATAAAGGTGACTTGCTTTGTGTAGGCTAAACCCTCACCCTGCTTAACAAAAATGACCCCATAGTACCACCTAGCGTCCATCCACAGAAGGGCTCTAACATAAAATAAAAAAAATTGACTTAAAACCAAATTCTGCCCTTAAACCATCCAATCAGTTTTGGGTAAGACTACAACTAAACTGTAACTGCTTTTTCACTTTAAATCTTGACATCAGCAGTCTCCTTGGTGAGCGTGACTTCAAGCTCGATTACCTTTGTCTAGCGCTTTGCACATAAAGCACTAGGTCAAGACAAGCACTAGAAAGTATAAATAGAGCTTGGTTTAGGCCTTCCTTTAAAAGGCCTGATCACCCAAGTCTTTACCTGTCACTACAAGGATGAAAGCATGTGGTCTTTTTAACAGAGATGGTAATGGTTCAACATCTGCTTCTCTCAATATTAAAAATCTAGGCCATTCTGTATTAATGTAATCCCAACCCAGACCAGAACTCTTGAATGGGCAAGGCAGCCAGCCACAACTTGACATATTTCTTGTGCATATATCAAAACATTCCCATGCTGTAATCCAGGTCAGTTCAGTGGGACATCCTCTATATCTGAAAGTTAGTTATCATACACAGACCCAACAATATCGGTGCTCAGCTGGTGGCTTATTGACACAGCTTCGTGAAATGGGAAATACAGTCCTACTGCTCTAGCAAACTCAAAAGAGAGGTTAATCTGATTTTAAAATATCGACCAGAGTAATCTGACATTTAATACATCAACCGCAAAGATAATGTCTACCTATCGACAAGATAAGGCTTACAAATGTTACCATGGTTTCAGCCAAAATAAGTTACTAAAGTTATAGATGGGTCTATAAAATGGTGGTGGTAACTTAAAGGGATAGCTCACCCAAAAATTTCAATGCTCTCATTTACTCTCATTCCATCTCATATGTGTATGAATTTCTTCTGCAGAAAACAAAAGTAGATTTTTAGAATATCTCAGCTATATTGGTGTATTCAATGCAGGTAAATGGTGTCCAGAACTCTGAAGCTCAAAAAAGGACATAAAGGCAGCATAGAAGTAATCTATAGGATTCCAGTGGTTAAATCCATATCTTCAGAAGAGATATGAAAGGTGTGGGTGAGAAACAGATCAATTTTGAAGTTATTTTTTACTATGAATTCTATTCCCTGCACAGTAGGTGGCGATATGTACAAAATTTCAAACACCAAAAAACAAAAGAATGTGGATGTGACAGTAGACAGTTAAAGTAAAAAAAGAACTAAAATATTGATATTTTTTGGATGCTGCCTTTGTACTTTTTAGAGTTTCAAAGTTTTGGTCACAGTTAATTTGCATTGTATGGACCTACAGAGCCGATATTATTCTAAAAATATGTTTGTGTTCAGCAGAAGTAAGTCATACACATCCATGATGGCATAAGGGTGAGTAAAAGATGAGATCATTTTAATTTTTGGGTGAACTATCCCTTTAAAATTAGCCAACATTGTCATCATAAAATTATAAAAAAGGATTCTGAAATGTTCTTACATTGTTCGCAAAATAAACCTTTGTTAATTCATTAAGCTTTTACAGTAGTGACAAAAACTGTATATTATTTGGTTGGATAACATGGTTACCATGTTTTTGGACTTTTTTTTTTTTTAAGGATGACGGTGAAAAATCTTTTAAAGTCTTCTTGAAAAGTACGTTCAATGCGGTGGACTCGTTCACAGCTGCAATTTATGAATCAAACTGATCGCGGGAGGCGGGTCAACAGGTCATTGTGTTACTACAAGAATTATGACAAGCCGAGAAAATTGCTCTTAATTTAGTCCGAGAACAGAGGGCCCCCACACCTAATGCTCTCTAGATCTTAAACCGAAAGTAAAGCCTCTCCAGCATTGTCTCAGACTGTCGTGTAGTAAAACTTGAAAATCATGGAGTTAAAGTACAGTTCGCATTTACATCCACAAAATAATTTGTGCATCGAGTAGTTTTAATGCGGCTACCTGGCCTGTTGAAGAAAGGTTAATTCAGTGTAGCCAAAATAACAAAACAATCAGACACACTAATCTCTTAATGCCGCCCAGCTAAAACAGGGTAGGAAACTAAAAGTGTCCGACCACAATACATCTTTGTTAGTTTAAAACTGTCAAATTTAGGAGTAATTATGATCCCTTCAGCAAACGCAGGAAGTAGATCTTGTTTAGTGCATACTTATTAATTATTAGCATGGAGACGCACTAAAAAAACGTGCCACAAAGTAGCACATTTATATTTCAGTTCCTGTTTTAGAACTTCGGTTGGTTGAAAGCAGCAGCTCAACTGGATGTTTGCATTTGTAAACGCTTGTCGCGATCAATGTATGCATGTGAACGTAAGACGATTGGAAAAAGACGCACAAATGTGATAAACGATTAGACTATCTGACCGTACCTGCGACTGATACACACCGGGAAATAAAGCATAGGCGAAGGAGTGAAGCGAGGATCTTACTTTAATCGGTATTCCGATGCAAATCCATGACTATATGCTCTCCGTGTCTGGGATAGGCTTGTATAGAGTGAAATGATGGCTGCTACAGCGACAGAAACGTCTCACCTGTCACGTGGTCAAATAGCGACCAGCTGCTGCTGAACGTCCCTCCCAATTGATCTGATCTGTTGTTGTTTAGCTCATACCCTCATATACGTTGCTAATTATGGACTACACGATAAACAATGTGAATATGCGCACAATCAGGTATGCCTATAGTAGCTAGACCTCCCTTTAATTTTCATTCTTATTAGTTAGAATTACAAAGTACCCAAGTAGTTTAACATAGGTTGTTGGAGCTGAAGCTTTGCAAGCTACTCTACTCACAATTTAAAGAGTCAAGGTGCTGTTTTGAAAAGAGCAAAAAAAAAAAAAAAAAGTAGTCACCTACATTACTGACAAAAAGTAACTGAACCTACTTCTAGTGGTAATGTATGTTACTTATATAATAAAAATATAATTTATGTAACCTTAATATAAATTAGAACCATAATATAATAATAGCACAAAAAATAAGGGTTTGCCAATTATGGTGACATTATTCAACTGATAAACATTGTTCTAAATACAAACAGTAATAAACAGCAGCATTTAAAATGTTGCTATAAAAAGAAGACTTGCTGTAAAAGCTGTAACTGATTTTGAATCAGATAATTTACATGAACCGATTTAACTGAACGAACTGGTTCTCTAGATTAAATCGCAGTGAACGAATCAGAGAGCGCGTTTAATTAATACCAGAGATATATATCCTGAGACAGAGCACTTCTATTAAAACACGGAGTATTAAAATGAATGGGAGAAATGGCAGATGTCTTTCAGATAGGCTACGGAAATCGTCTGTAAGTCAACTCGAGAAAACGCATGCGCATTAGCTGGCTTTTCTAGCACGATACTATAGAAGCGAAAATTATTACAAAATTGTTGTAATGTACTGCTGATTTTAAATATATTCTTTGATCGTAATTTTGACCAACTGTTTTAGAAATTTAGGTCTTTCCCCCATTCAATTAGATAAGAGCTGTAGGGCCTACTTTTATGCCGCTTGTTTTGGTTCAAAATAGCTACCGGAAGTGTTCCCCGATGGCCGCCAAGTGGACTAACTTGCCTTGAAAGTTACTTGTTATTACCTCAGTTCTTCGTAGTGTTTTGTAGCATTACACCGCTACTATTTGGGGGAAAAAAGTAGTTTGTTACTGGCCAAGCTACAAAACAGCTGAACAACTGCAATGGTACTAAAAAAGGAATAGTTAATCCAGCGTGTGTCTAGTTGTAGT
>NW_026266611.1:0-25000 GCF_025860055.1 Xyrauchen texanus | reverse complement strand
TATTCTTTTCATTTATTTATCCATAGTAAACTGTGTTGAAGTTGTGTGACTGAAAGTCTTCAGTGATCCCTGAAAAAGGCACATAGTTTCATATGGTCTGGTTTGAGTTTGTCATCCTGCAAGAGGTTCATATCAGATAAATACAATATGTCATAAAAGTGAAGTGATTATCAAAATGCCGCCTACATTAAAGTTATCAAATGTCTGCTCAAGCATGATGTGAAGAGCGTGACTCTGTGAGAGGAATACTGTGCTTACACAGCCAGATCAGAATTCACTGGCTGGTTTAATAGATTAAAAATATCTTCAGCTTTTTCATGTCTGTACAATATGATTTTAAAGGACATGTGAGAGCCTTTTAAGTGGTCAAGACAACCACAACTGACTCAAAATGCCAATAAAATGATCCGAGCAGTTGTTTTCTGTACAATGATTTTGAGTAATCTGCTTGATGGATTAAACTGATATTATCTATACTTATAGATTTTTTTTATACACTGTACATCTGTTTCAGCCCATTTCGTTGACTCCCCTTTTATTTATCAGCTGATAAATTATTCCGTCCATCTGTGCACAATTATATTCCACCCCAATTCATTCAACAACTCCCACTCAGTTATTTATTTTATCATTCAAAATGTGCATAGTCATGTAGTGACTAAGATATTGAGGAATCCCAGTTTAAAAACTTAAGCAAACAAAAGGAGTGAGCACATTGTAAATGTAAATCTATTTCTGATAAGGAATGCATCTGCTCAGCAGCTTGTGAGATCATTTCAATTTCAAGGATGTTTTGCATTCCCAAATGACTGGTGAAAATTGGACACTTATCAGGAAAAAAAAGCCAACCCCAGTATTTTGAGCATTCTTAACATTTTCCTTCTCTTTCTAATTTAGTCTTTTGGAACCCAGTCAGTGTGGTTCATGCCCATAGAATTATAGAGAACTAAAAAGATGAATGATACAACAAACGCAAGCCTTGAAGAGGAGCTTTTGCCCTTCAATGCATACCAAATATTTCTGCACCTGTGTATACAAATAGAAAATAAAAGTATTAGCTTTTAACTGGATCAGGGTCATGAGCAAATACTTCTCATACTTTTGTTAAAAGCACTCTAATTTTAAAGTAAAAGCCTTCAGAACAAATGCAAAACAGATCTTCCAAAAGCATCCTTATGGAAATACCATCTAAGTATCATATCACATGTAGCTACTCAGCAGCCTATATATGGCTTCAATAAAGCAGCCGAAAAGCCTCCCAGCAATTTGAATGAATTAGATATTTGCATGCCTGTTCTTGTTGCGGTGTCCTCCAACTATGGTTTTTACTACATACCAAAGTTCCTACTGTACCACAGCTACCTTTGCCGTCGGCCTAATTTATAACTGGAAAAGAATGATATAGATGCTTCTACTTTCCTTTCATTCGCTTTGGGGCCTCCAGATTCATACTTACACCAAATGCATCTTTCCCGGGAATGGGTGTCAATTAACATTCCTGGTCTTTTTTCTGTCATGCCATTGTAAATCTTATGAATTTCACCTCTATTTTCCATGAACACACTTTCCCTTCTTCTGGGATAAAAAGAAAGATGAGGAAGGTGATATTTCTTTGAGGGCTTTTGCATAACATGTCTGCAGCCTGCCGTGGTTTTGTCTTTCAGATTCATCAGAGTAAAAATTTAAATAATACACGAGGCACCATTTGGTTGCTACACTGGAACCCTCTGTACTGGAGAACCTCTAAGCACCCTTTAAAAAAGGGTATTTGAGGAGCTGCCAAAAGGGAACTCAGTTCATTCAGTAACTATCAAAGACTATCTAAGGTTCCTGCAGTAACCACATTCCAAAAGGAAAGCCTTTGAGACGCTTGAAATACACAGATTAGCCAAAACATTATGACCACTTACAGTTGAAGCAAATAACAGTGGCCACATGTCAAGGTTTGGGTAGATTAGATGGTAAGCGAACAGTCAGTTCTCGTAGTCAACGTGTTGAATGAAGGACAAATTGGCAGGAATAAAGACCAGAGTGACTTTGACAAGGGCCAAATTGTTTTGGCCAGACGACTGGGTTAGAGCATCTCTAAGAAGTCAAGGCTTTTGGGGTGCTCCCGGTCAGCAGTGGTGAGTACCTACCGACAGTGGTCCGAAGAGGAACAAACCACAAATTGGCAACAGTGTGTTGGGTACCCAAGGCTCATCAATGCGTGAAGGCAATGAAGGCTATCTTGTCTAGTCACAACGGACAGAAAGTCTACTAGTCACAGAAAATTGTAATGATGGTTACAAGAAGAATGTGTCACAACACACGGTGCATCGCTTCCTGCTGCGAATGGGGCTGTGTAGCAGCAGGATGCGATGCACCGTTCAGCATGCCCATGAACATTCAGAGTGACAATGATCACCCCTGTCCACTGGACTTTGGAGCAGTGGCTGAAGGTCACCTGATCTGATGAGTCCAGTTTTCTTTTACAACACGTGGATGGCCGTGTGTTATGTGTGAGCCGTTTACCTGGGGAAATGATGGCACCAGGATGCACTTGGGAAGACGACAAGCCGGTGAAGGGATTGTGATACCCTGGTAATGTTCTGCTGGGAAACCCTGAGTCCAGCCATTCATGTGGACATCTATTTTGACCATCTACCTTAACATCGTTGCAGACCAGGTACGCATTTTCATGGCAACTGAATTCCCTGATGATGCAGTGGCATTTTTTCAGCAGAATAATGCGCCCTGCCACACTGCACACATTGTTCGGGAATTGTTTGAGGAACATGATGAAGAGTTCAAAGTGTTGACCTGACCTACGAATTCCCAAGATCTCAATCCGATTGAGCATCTGTGGGATGTGCTGGACCAACAAGTCCAATCCACGGTGGCTCCACTTTGCAATTTACAGGAATTAAAGGATCTGCTGCAAATGTCTTTGTGCCAGATACCACAGGACACCTTCAGGGGTCTTGTAGAGTCCATGTCTCAGCGGGTCGGTGCTGTTTTGGCAGCACACGGAGGACCAAATGCAGATTGTGCAGGTGGTCATAATGTTTTGGCTCATCCATGTAAATATTAAAGTTCCTTAAATATGATATCTAAGACACCTTGAAAAGGGCATCTAAAGGTTCTCCAGAGGATTCTGAAAGTGTGGCAATCTGAGAAACCCCAAATATTAGTGGGGTTATTTTTGCAGTGTAGTAATACGTTTGCTTTTGCTAAATCTTGGTTCCATTGTATTGCATATGTGTTCTTTCATTAAGAGACAGCTCAAGTATCTTTTAATGATATGATAAGTATCTTTTTTATAATTAAACAAAATAAAGCTCACTGCTTTGGAAAGAGATAGTTTTCCTGATTAACGTGGACAGGGTTGGATCAAGTGTGATCATCAGATAAATAAGAACTCTTTTTCTGTGATGTGTCTTTCAGCTCACCACACTCACAAATCTACCATGTCAGCATCATGCCAGACTTGCCACAAAACACTGCCCCTGGGAATTCCATGAATTCTCTGTGGAACATCATGGGGGCTTATGAATTTGATTCGTGCAGCATCAGTTACCAATCAAATCAAAAGCTTGTCAGAACAGCAAAGATCTCACATCTCTCTCTCTCTCTCTCTCTCTCTCTCTCTCTCTCTCTCTCACACACACACACTCGCAACACCACATAGGCACAATAATTTACCCGTAAAATATTTTTGAAACCATCATACATCCAAGCATACATGCCTTTTGGAAAGTAACAAAACATCCAAATAATTGTGGCTAGAACAGTGACGTCCTTAAATACACATTTTACAAGGTGATAACTGAGTTGGTTAGAAAGGTTTCTTTTTTCTCTGTTCTCCATTATGAGGGGGGAAAAACAAGTCAAATTTAAAGACTTTAAGTTGAACTCTCTGAACGAGAAAAAAAAAACACATGTTTGAAATTAACTTAGTCTAAATGTAAACATCTCTACAAATATTCCCAGTTTTTAAACTAATGTGGTAGGAAAAGCAAAATTAGATCAGAAAATTCACCACAGAGGCCTGGGTTGGATGTTCAGCTTGCTGGAGTAATGGTCATTGTCCCTCATTAACACAAACTGTAGTGAAAATCAGAGGAAAATTGCTGGATTTCATAGTTTGTGTGTCAAGTACATAATAAAATAAATAAATACTATATCAGTATTAATCAATTGCTCAAACAGGTTTCACTTTGACATACTGTAAAAATGAAAAACAGATAATTTCACCCAAAAATGAAAATTCTCTCATTATTTATTCACCCTGATGCCAGCTAAGATGTGTTTGACTTTCTTCTGCTGAAAACAATAAAAGATTTTTAGAGGATATCTCAGATCTTTAGTTCCTCACAATACAAGTGAATGCTGATCAGGCCTTTGAAGCTCCAAAAGGCTGCATAAAGGTAATCCATACGACTCCAGTGGTTTAATCAATCTCTTCTGAAGCGATCCAGCTGGTTTTGGGTGAGAACAGAACAAAATGTAACTCTCTAGGCAAGATCATGATTTCAAGCTCGATTACTCTTCCTAGTGCTTTGTGCAAACACATCACCCAGATGCCATTTTGATGTGTGTGTGTTTACATCTGGAAGATATATTTTTTATGTTGTTTGCTTATCTGCAATACTTCTATAAGATGCTTTCCCTCGGATGTCAATAAGACATTCATCAGATGTCTTTGAGATGTTCATGATTTAGAATGTTTGTAAATCTGATGCAATTTTGTGAAAGAATGGTTACATTTGTTGGGGGAAATGAGTGAAAGATTGCCAGAAATTCTTATAACGGACCTTGAAAATAGGTAGGATATGTCTTCTGCATTACCTAAGAATCTAGTGAGATTTGTGTGGTCATGGTACTTTGTGATTTTAGGCCAAAGGGTTCAAACTCTAGATTTAACACTGTTAAACATTGTCCCATATTTGATCCCATTACCAAAATAATATGCTATTCTTAGTGCATTTTGGCAATGATGCATGCAGATACATGTTAATAAATGTGTAATTATGTAGATTTTGTTATGTAGACAATATAGTTCTATAATAACTGAGACAAATCAAATGACAGAATCCCATTTAAAGAGACCTGAACTAATCCTATTTGCTTGCCTATTAATTTTATACATATTTAGACACCCATATTTTTAATTGAAAGAATGTCATACCAATACTATACTGTCATAATAGTTTTAATTTCACTCAATTATCCTATAGGTTATAATGAATATTGAAGATAGTTTAAATGTACATCTCATACATTTTGATAATCAGATTAAATGTCAAGATCAAGATTAGCATGCAACCATTCAATTAATGTGCTGAGATGGTGGCGTCTTCACCTGTCTGAGCCCAATTTGGGGATCTTGTGAAAGCTGTAGGACAAGTTCAAAACGTTTTTTCCCCAAAAAATAAGGAGGCTGGAAAATCTATAAAGACGGAAATTAAATTAATTGTACTCAATTGACATGGCTCTAGGGGGCTTCAAAATCCTTTTATATTTACCCACATTTCTGCAGCCTTTTTTGTATTTTTAAAGTTCACAGACCACACAAAAGACTGTGGTATTTCATTGCCATTGATCAATGAGCCCTAAGGAAGAGTGATCCAGAATATGCTGAAAGTATCACACCACTGCCATCAAGTGTCCATTAGAGACACTACCACCATATTTATCTATTACTAAATATCTTTATGCTTAAATTGGTACATTCTTTATGTCAAACGGTGCCATTTTTTACAATAAAGAAAAATGTTCTTAAAATGATGATTACTTTATCAACACAATTCATCATGATATGCAATAACCTATCAAAACTGCATATTATATCTTAATGTAAATGCAAATCAGACAGAAACAAAGGCATATAGTGAATGACCATTTAATGATCTGTAGAGGTGTTAACCAACAAAATTTATTTTACATTTTAAAATGTCCTCATAGAGGAACAGCAAAATACACTCAAAATGATGAAATATGATTAATCAAAAACAAAATTTTAAGATCATGTTTTTTTGTTTTCTCGTTCTTTTGGTATTTTGATATCTTAAATCTGTATATCAAAAATGTAAGTGCCTTCAAAATTACCATGAGAGCATTTGTAGTCAACCAAATGAAATTGCACTCATGGTTAACTTTCTGCATCGGTTTTCTTTACATATTTTTGTTTTGTTTCACAAAACATAATAATTACCCTGACATAAAAGACAGAGAAAAACAAAAATGAAAATGATTATTTACAGCTTGGCTCAATGAGACATCAATAAAAAAATGAGACCAAAAAAATAAAAAATAATAAAAAATAAAACAGTCTCTTTCATGTCTCCTGAAAGATTTGTACATATTTTATCTATTTTTCCCCTTCTCTCTTTACAAATATTTTTACCACTTGCATTGCACTGTTCTTGTTGGACATTCAGAGGTATGTTAAAAAAAATAAAGAAACGGTGAGAAACAGTATTATACACTTTAGAGGTCCTTAGGACAATGTAATCAGTTAAGAAATAGAGGTAGGGGAGAAAAACCATAAACAAGGCAATGTAAAAGCAGGCCTCACAGATCAAGTGACAAATACAAAGTCAAGTATCAAAATAAGGTTTGATGAATCTCAATTTAGTTTTCCTCAATTCAAAAAGCTATTTATGGCACAGGAATGGTTTTAAAAACAAAAAAGACTAAAATGATTCTCAAGCAGTAACTGATAATTCACTTTCACGGTTGATGGCAATAGGTTGTCATCCTTTTATACTAGTAATCTGCAGTATCTAATAACGGTCTTGAAAGTCTTTAAATATACAGAATATTTACAGTCAGGTCTTTGCCTATTTCACTTAAGAGGAAAGTAAAAAAAAAAAAAAAAAAAAGTATACATACAATCCCCTATTGAGGCATAAAGTGTAAACTGTACAGCTCAAAATGCTCCCATATTTTGTCCCTTTGAGAGAAAACAAGGGCTATGTCGAGAGCCATTTCTACACATGACATGGAAGTAACATGTTTACTTGATTGAACAGTAGCTGCTTTATATTACATTATTAATTGTTTTAATTATATAAAATTTGCCAAAGAAATTCCATGAACTACATTGACAATATAACATTTTTAGTCTATACCACAAAATGGCTGGTGAATGAAGCATGTCCAAGTAATAACGTAAAGGTGTCATTTCAATAACCACATTTTTACAAACTTGTTTTTAATTATTTTGATTTTCATAACATAGTGCAATGTCTGATCAGTTCCATATTTTTTCAGAAAAATGAAATCACTATCATTTATATAAAAAAAGTTTCTTAACCCCATGTCCTAATAATCCAAAAGATCTTCAATGTTTTAAAAACCATAGATACAAATCTCCAAAAGAAGAAAAAAAAATGATCAGAGAATTGATCGTTGTAAGTAGCTCCATTTACCCCTATATAAGGTGAAATGGAAGCAGCAATGAGTCAATGGATTAAAAAGCTGGTGAAAGAACAAAAAAGAATGAGTACATGGCCAAAAACGAGAAACCTGTCTAAGATTGAGGTGCTCTCCAGAGTAAAATACTGGCAAGTCCCAAAGGCTGGTGTTGGCATACTGTATGTGTGCTGGGATCTCCCTCTCATACAGAAGCAATAACAATCATAAGATGTGGAGAGATACTGGAGATACTATTGAGAAGGTCCGGAGCAAGATGAGATAAGTGGCTCTCTGAAAATTCACATGGAGGGAAAATCTGGACAACATAAGCTGGCTACAGGGGAAAGAGAGGAAACAAAACATTTATTAGTGAATTGTCACATTTTAAGTCACTAGGTGGCTCCATGTTAAAATTATTGTGCCATACATGTCTCAACTTCATGCCCAAACACAGAGCTTTTCCTAATTTTTGTAAAAAATAAATAAATACAAAAATATAGAATATAAAGATAATTATTTTCGTCTTTAATATGTGCATATACTCTATGGAAGCATCTGTTCTTTAATCTTTGGTTAGAAACGACCATCTTGCCAAACTATTTTCTCTAGGAAAACTTGCATTCAAATATGTATTCTATACTATAATACGTACATAAAGTTAATTAGTAATGTTTTACACCTAATTCTCATTTAAGAACTAACCTGATTAGAGCCTGGGTTCGGAACATTGATAATTCCAGCAGCTTGTTTTGCTTGAAGGTAAGTGATGAAGCCAGTTTTGAGGGCATGCGTCTGGTTATGGACATCATCTTGGTCCAATCCACAAGGCAATGCCAACAGAAGGCAGTACTCCCCATCAACCTAGAAAATATATATTTTTTTCTCTTTAATCTCCAAACCCTGTCCTGACAAGTAATTTTGCTTTGTACCAAGCAAATTCAGTCCATTGTTGTTTTATTAATACTGCCTTAGCCTGCTGAAAATTCTGTTGCATTTACCCATCAATTAAAAAGATAGATGAAAAGACAGATACTTGATCTAGTTTGAGAAAAGTGTAAGAAAGGTACAAAGGAAAACAGGATGCTTACGGTCATCCGCCTGGCAACACCTTCAAGCTGTGATGCCTCTAAGCGCATTCTCTGGGCAATGCGAAGAAAGGGACCTGCTTCTGGTGGTGGCAGTGAACGGTGAGCTAGAACGTTGTTACCAGACACAAAGTGCAGCTGTACTGCTGCAGTGTCATTCTTAAGTGCCAGGTGACCTTGCCAAATAATTGGATATTTCTGCAAAGGAGGACAAAGACTGTTACAATCTGAATGACAAATTAATTTATTTCCATTAGCGCTTTGTTAGAATAAAAATTGTTATAAAAAAAAAAAAAAAAAGATTACGAACCGTTAATAATTTCACCATATCGACAGACCGAAGTCCTGTGCGATCCAGTTTAATGTCTGATCGCATCTGAGAGGAGGCTGAGGATGGAGGTGGGATCTGGCTAGAAATAGGTACATGAGGTCCCTTCTGTACAGAGAGAGGCAACTCCAATTTGGGGGTTATAGTCACTGGAGAAGTGTACGAGGGGGATCCAGTCTCACCCTGGACTCGAGATGTGTGAGACAAATCCATGAAGTTTGGCTGTCGAATGTGTGAGCTGTCAAGTTTTGGTTCACCAAAACCTCCCAATGATGCGATGGAGGAGACAGACGAAACCTTATGTCTTTGACCATGATCAGCGTCTTGTGAGACCTGTTGAAGAATAGTACTTATAATTGAAACCTCAAGTGAAAAGTGCTCAGTTTCACACTTCTTGCAAATATACAGATATTTCATTTCGACAAAATCAGAAACTATCATGGTAAAAATAAATTGATTTTGCAATTGTAAGGCACAAAACTAACTCTCACCTGAGATGCTGCAATTCCACGATTAGCCAGGTTGACCCCAATTACTGAACGACTTGGATATTGGGAATGGAAGCCACGCATTTCTCTGTAGTAATCAGACACAGAGTTTGCATTTCCAGCATGAATCAACTGTACTCCTTGAGGAGAGCCAGGGTGGTGTCCCATTATTCTGCTGTCTGAGTGAGGGGAGGGTGGCATCTTCATCTCAAGTGCTTTTGGTGCATTCCTCATAATCTGTGGAGCATTTTTTAAAACAGGAGAGGCTTTAGAAGAAGCAGATGATATGTGTGTTGACGACTGCAATGCCTCTGGTGTTCGTGTTTGGCGACTTTCAACAACAACTGGATGGTCAGCCAAATGCTGGTGCACAAGCAGCCGCACATCTCTGCTGTACTGATCTAGACGCAATGCTCTCTGATGCAGACCTTTGTATTCAGCCTGCATTACCATGCTTTCTGGGTGCAACTGTGGTGCAGAAGCCCTACGAAGTCCTTGTGGGAGATTTTGCATTTCATCATTGCTTGTCTCACCAACCTGGCCACCAGCAGATGAACCTGCATGTGACTTCAGTACCACATCTCTGATCACTGCTGGTTGGGGAGTAGTGGAGCATTGCTGAGGTCCAGATCGTGGTGATAAGCGGTTTTCTGAACGCATTCCAAAACCCATTCCAGATAATGATGTAGTATTGACTCTGACATCTCCTTGGGACAAATGACCTATGGGAACAGACTGGGTGACACTATGAGGGGGCATGATCACTGACTGCTCAGCATGGTGTATATTTGACATGTACTGAGATATAGAGCCAGCAGTTCCCAAAACAACTGAGCTGCTAGGAGGGCAAACTTTCAGAAATGGTGAAGTTGAATGGCCTGATGCCCTTGGAGAATGTGAATCTTGTTTGGGCTGTGAGACCACTCTTTCATGTGCAGTAACTGGGCTTGAAATGTGATTACCTGACAAAGACTGGTGGTGTGGACTTAAAACGGTGTTTACTTTAAAGGTTTGTGATGGTTTTACATCACCTTTCATTGAAACAGACTCAGTTGCTCCATTTTTTTTAATGTGTAGGTGCTGTGTAATTGACTGCCCATACCTAAGAAGTAGAGAATTGCTACCAGACTTTTGGAAGGTTTTCACAGAACCTCCTTGTTGAACAGTGTGGTAGGAGGGATCAGATTTTTCAGACCCAGGACTTTCATGAGTAATAGAGGAAATAACAGGCTGAGTATTGAAGGTCTGGCCAGTTAATACCACCCCTGTGTGTCCATAACCTGTAGGTGTCTGCAAACCTTTTAGAGTAGAGTATTGAGATGGTAGTTCTTGTTTTATCTGTGATTTTGATACAGACTGCTGAAACTCAATATCAACTGCACTGGCAGGTGGGATCTGACTAATTTTAGCAATGACCCGCTGTGGTCCCTCTGTCTTTTGTCCAGAATAACTCAATACAACCACACCCTCTGATGTATTGACCCTCAAACCAGTACTTGGCCCTGCGTTACAATGTGTGCTTTCAACTACAGGCCGACCAACACTTCCTCCATTATCAGACAGAGTATGTCCATGATACCTGCTATTTTCATTCAAGCCTGAACGATATTTCTGCTTGGGTAAGGGCATTCCAGTGCTGCGGTTGCTCAAAGAGATGTGGGGAGTATCCTCAAAGTCATAGGGCAGAGGTATCCGACTAATAACTGAAGTAGCAGTGGAAGTTATAGCCAGTTTTTCTTTTAAGATCTGCTGAGTCTCACAATGTTGCAGAGGAGGTGACTTTAATGGTGTTGTATGGGGTACAACTTGGGTTATAAGGCTAGGTCTATCTTCCGGTAGAAAGGACTTCAAAGGCAGAACAGTCTCAACTGAATTTTTATTATCAGACATCCTTGGATCTGTTACTGATGTTGTGAACTGCATACTTGGGACTGAAATGCTGTTTGAAGCAGACACATACTTTGGCTCCATTAGAATCTTTCGCAATGTACTGGAGCTAGGGTCAATATCAGAGGCTTTTGTGTCAGGGGGCATGGGAGGATTTGCTAGAGGTCCCCCCATTCCTGGTGTAGACAAAGCCACACTAACTTGTGGTTTAGGTGGCATTCCTTTCTCCTCTGTCCTGGTGTTCCACTCAGGGGGTGTGAGAAAAGTCTTTGCAGAGTATACATGAGAATTTAGGCAAGATGTGGGAGAAGTACGTTTATGTGCTACTGGCTCAGGAGATGGTTGTTGTGTCCTTAAATAAGAAGAACTGTTATTCCCAGAATGGAATGCAGATTCCTGAGGTTCGGGCTGGTCAACAGCAGGCTGCTCTGCCTCTTTTGGTGTGTCCAGAGTCACTGTAGATTTAGCTTCATATTTACATGCAGCAGCAATGGTGACAACAGCTGCTGCTGCTGTTGCTCCTGATGTTGCTGCCTTAGGGTTTGCAGTTTTAATCTCTTCTGGAATGGACTCTGGAAGCTTGACTGTAGTTGACTCAGGCTCTGGTACTGCATCCTCAGCAATATTAAATTTTCTGTTGGAAGATACTTTACGACCTCTAGATTTTTTTGGCGTTTTTGGTCTTGCCCTTCCTCCTTTCTTCGCTGCCTCTGATGTTGGAGATTCTGTGAGTGATGTATCTGTGGTAATTGTTACAGAAGCCTTTGAATCTGGAACCAAACCATTTAATTTAGATTGTATAATAGGTTTTATAGACAAGTCGGTCTCAGGTTCAATAACCTCATTTGCTCCAGGCAAAACTAGAGTCTCTGGTGTTGGAAGGAGGGCTGTGTATGGAGTTGGAGCAGAGAATCCATCTGCATCACCTGATATATCCTCAGCAGTAATGGAATCAATTGCAGCAGCCAGTTCAGTTTCACTTGCCGGATTGGCAGGCTTTTCTACCTCAGTTTCATCTGCAGGTTGTACTACAACAGGTGGTATTAAGGTAGGTGGTTCAGTACGTGGTTCTTTATAAGGTGCTGGATGATGCTCATCTGTAAGTCTGGAAATATTTTCCACTGCTCTTTCCAGTTCCATTTGGCGGGCAAGTAAGGCAGCCACAGGATCAGCAGGGAGCTCATTTTCTGATAAAGACTCTTCGTTTTTATTAGGGCTGTGATCATCTTCCTCTTTGTTGTAAATTGGGCTATTTGACTCTTTTGTTAATTTGGTCTTTATCAAAGACCCTTCAAAGCATACAGCCTCCTCATCACCAGAGTTAATGGCATCTCGAACTACATCTGCATTGAGATTAACACGGCTTCTCAAGTTGACAGTCTTACCATCAGACATCGGTATGGTGTTCCGTGTGGACCTTGATGCTTTGATTTTACCATTCTCATCTAATGTCTGTATTTTTACTTTAGGGGAAATTTCTAAATTATCATCTGTTGATTTTTCCTCAGTAGGATCTGCAAGTTCCATTTCTGTTTTAGATAAGGTGTGTTTAATGTCTTGTAACAACTGTCTAACTTGCGTTGATGTTTCATCTTTGGATTCAACTTGGTGCTCTACAGCAGCAGACACATCAACTGCTGTTCTCTCTGATTGAATGGGTCCTGGACTACCTGATGATTTGTCCAATTTTGATGTTTTTCTGTTCTGTCCTGCTCGTACAGGTGAAGACTGGACCTTTTGAGATCGTGGGGAACGCCATGCCTCTGATTGTTTAGAGACTTCTCTACTTATTGACTCTTTATTTTCAGGGTCTTCACCCTCAGAGTTTTTGGGCTGATCTCCCTTAAATGGAGACACATTATCACTTCTTTTGCGAGTTTTGGGTGGACGACCTCTCCTTGAATGAGCAGTTACCACACGCTGTGTTGCAGCTTCCTTATCACTTCCACGCTTACGGGTGGAACGGGGAGGTTCTGCAATATCTTTTCCTAGTTGCTGAGGAGTTTCACCCTCATGGGGTGTTGCATAAATTGATCGCACATTTCGTCGCTGCCTTGTTCTGCCATGATTTGAATTTGATTCATGGCTCTGCTCTGAATTTGTAGCATTAACAGGTGATTTTGCAGAGCTTCTGGAGTCAGCAATGAGTTTTGTAGCATCTCCTCTTGGTGATATAGATCTTTTCAGCTTTTCTCTGTCAATGCGTTCACTCTTCCGTGTAGCTAGTTTCTCGTTAGCAGCTTGTGGGGGAAGTGTTAGAGCTGGAGAGATAGTTTTTGCTTTTTTACTCTTGGGTTGTTTTTGTGGTGGCTGTGTCTGTTCAATCTCTTGGTCTGTTATTGGCAACTCCATCTCAAGTGGGAAAGCAACCTTGTGCAAACAAGGACTAACAGGCTCTGTAATTGCTTTTGGAAGCTCCACAATATCTAGAGTTTGATTGGGCTTTGGAAACAATAGAGAAGGTGTCTGAATAGGATCACATTCTGGTTCAATATTACTTAAAGTTGCACCAGGAGTAAGAGGTTTGACATTAAAATCCTGTTCCACAGTTAAGTTTGCAGTTCTTTTGGACTCACTCAGCTTCTCATTAGATTCTTCAACAGTTATATCTTCCTTTATCATGGGCTCAGGGGGTGTGCCACTCACTGGAACATCTGTTTTATCCTCCTTCAGGGTAATTAATGGAGGAGAAACTAATGAAATATTTTCTGACCTCTCATCCATGACTGATGGACCATCTGTGGTTGCTAATGTAGAGGGCAAAATTGGCTTATCATACTGCACAGACGTTTCTGAGACTTTAGAGAGAGCCGTTGATGATGTAGTTGGATTATGACTAACTAACATCTCTTGGGAACTTTCTGATAGATATGGGGACGACCCAAGCTCTTCATCCAATATATTCTCTTCTTCCATATGATCACTTACACTGGTTCCTCCTGAAATGGGCAGCTGTTGGTTCTTATCCTTTTGCTGCTGAAGCTCTATGAAGCGGCTATGAAAAAGTACTCTTGGCTCTTGGAGGACTGATCCCCAAGCTCCAGCTTGTTCTCCTTTGGAATCACATGTGTTCCTATCTCTACCAACTCTCACTTCAGGATCATTATTTTTGCGTTCAAGGTGTTGAAGTCGTTTTGAGTCCTGCTCAAAGATAGAACTATGAAGGAAGCGAGAAGCAAAGAGCTCTTGTCGTTCTTGTTTGTCAGGTTTGGCATCTTCCCTTTTATCATCAAGTTTTCCCTCAGAATCAGAGCGAATTTTCTTTTTTTTCATATACCAAGAAGGAATAGGTCTTGGGTTGGGTTCAGACTTCTTGTCTGTGCTATTCTGAAAGCTATTAAATTTGGAGTCATGAGTGAGGAAAGACCAATTTTCTTCTCTAGACGAAGACAATGACTTAGCACGCTCAAGCAAGGCTTTGGTGTCTGGTGTTATGGTCTTATCTAATGCAAATTCATAAAACTTGTTCTTTTCAAGAGACTCAGAGGACTTTATGTCTAAAAGCCTCTCCTTGTGTTCTCTTTTGAAGGAGTATGCCTTTAGTGAAAGGTGCCTGCTTTCACTATCTTCATCAGAGTCTGACTGAACCTCCCCAGGTTCCAATTCACATTCAGGACGTTTTCGGATACTTTCTCGTTTAACAATGCTGGTGGGGAAGCTCATTTCTCCTCTCAATTTACCCTGCCTAATATTGCTCTCCCAACAGAACTCCTCTTCAGCCACTGATGCTTTAACTTTCAACATCTCTCCATGAGGTGAAAGCCCTTGATGCACTGAGTTACCAATATTGTATTTTAATGCATCAAAATGCAAGCAATTTTTCTCCATTGCCACAGGTGAATGTGGCTCTTTTTCCATCACTAACTGTGATGCATTTCTCTCCTCCGCAGTTAAGGGTGTCTCCTGAAGAGACACAAGTTTATTTTCAGGTTCTTTTTCATAATTTATTTGTCTAAACCTCTGGTAATTGAGCTTTCTAATAGAGACAAAATCAAATTCATATGCTCCTAACTTCTTTCTCTTGCTGGGTGGTGAATCACCAGTTACATCTTGGGGTGGTTTTCCTACCTCATGCACAAGACTTTGAGGTTCAAAGTCTTCTGCATCAGTGCTGGGTGTGCTTTCCGTTTTGTCAGATTTATCACAATCTAGCAGTTGTTGCTGTAACTGTCGATTTTGCTCCATTTGTTTTCTGCAGCTCTGAGAGTGATCAATATCTGAGAGCAACCTTTCCTTACTTTCTGAATCCTTTTCTTGCCTAGTGGAAAGTAAATCAAAGCTATCTAAGTGCTGCTGATCTTGCTCTCTTGAATATTCAATTTCTATGCTCCCATCATCAGAGGCTGCAACACTGAGACTTGGTTGACTATTTTCTTCAAAAGTACCTATTTTTTTATCAAGATCGTCTAAAGGATCCATAGCTTCCTCAGCTGGTTCTCCAAGTCGAGCCTGAAGGTCAAGACTGAGGCCTACTGACATAACGGTGTCCAGCACTTCATTTGTAGTACTAACAGTAACCATCCTCTCTGGCTTAACAATATTTTGATCTCTCTTGTGTGTCTCTTTTTGTAGTAACTTTTTATCATCATCAAAGTCTTTTGGCAAAGGATCGTCAATTAATCTCATCAATTTCCCTTCATCTTCCTCTGGACTAATCCATAAATTGTCAGCCTTTCTAGATGCCTCCTCAAAACGCTTCTTCCGCGCAGCCAATCGCTCTGCTTCCACAGAAGAGAAAGTTTCAAATCCAGGATCTGTTTTGAAGTACTTTTTGTTTTTCAACTTGCCATCTTTATCCACAACCTCAACCTGATTAGACAAGCCTTTCTCCTTGAGTGGTTTTCCATGCTTAATGAAATCTCTAGACTGAGTATCTATGCGGAAAGGCATACTCTTGTGATCAGCTGATGGGGGTATGGTTGGAGACCGAACAGTATCACTCCCAACCTTTGTTTTTTGTTTCTTACTCAGGATACTGTCTATCAACTTTCCTTCCTTCTCCTTCACTCTTGTCAGCTGTACAACACAAGGTGGCAGATCAAGTTTTGCTTTTCCAGAGTAGTCGTTTTCTTTGACTATTGGTTTGATGTTGGCTTTACCTCGCAGAATTAAGCTAACCTCTTGGCTAATGTCCCTGTCTGGTTCAAGGTCTGTCTCTGATGATGGAGCAGTGGGGGATGCAATTTTTATTTTTCTCAACTTTTGCTTCTCTGTTCTGTCCTTGTCTCCTTTCTCCTTACGGCCAGCACGTCTTTCTTTTTCTCCTCCATTTTCATGGTCTGCCTCAAAGAGTAATTTGTCTTTCTCAGATTTATCACTCCTATTGTACCTCTCCAAACAAATTTTTTCTGGCTTTTCAAAGCATGGTGGAGATAGTGAGCTACAGCTGCCACTTCGCTCAGATGAGCGACTGTAAACAAGATGCTCCGAGTCACTAGGTGGACGTTCAGAAAGGGACGGGGAGGCAGCAGGGCTAGCGAGGCGATGTGGATGGGATGGACTTTGATTATGTTCAATTGTTCGTCGACCATGGTCTCGTTCACGATCTGTTTCAAACCGCTCTCTTTCCCTTTCCCGTTCTCTTTGTAAGTAACTGTACTTCCGAATATCCTGCTCATAAGGGTCTCGAAAATCCCTGTATTCACGAGGGTCATCATAGTATCGTGGGTCATAGTAATCCCCCTGGTAAGGATCCCATTCCGAATAAAACTCTCGACCTCTGGCAGGATATTTTCGACGTGGATCCTTTGTGTAGGAGCCTGGAGTACGCACATTCTCATAGTATGCCCGCTCAGCTGTTAACTCATGATACGACGGGCGGCGCTCATCTCTGTAAAAAAACGAACAATGAAAATGAGAGGATATAAAACAGGCCATGATACCACACAATGAAAATATTGAAATATACAACAACTCACCGTCGTTCAGAAATGATTTCATAGAAATCTCTTATGTCCTGTCCAGATGCCTGCATTGAACGATAGAAAGCCATCTGGCTTTCCTGGTTGGCAAAATCAACCTACAACAAGTACAATTAACATTGTAAGACAAACAAACAGTCAGTTTGTCAAGTCACTCTAAAGAGCAGTGGTACAGTTAATATTGTATTACAGACCTTTATTTTACTTCCTCCAATTTTCCAACCCTTTGTTTCCTTGACAGCGGCCTGCGCATACTCAATATTGTTATACAAGATGAGAGCCATTCCCTTCAGTCGGTCAAACACAACCTAAGAAAGAAAGAAATATAGGAATCAATCAAGAATTTATTCTGTTAATGAAGTTACAGTAATATTAACTATACAAATACAATCATTTAAAATTATGCACAGGATAAGTACCTTTACAACATGTCCATAACGACAAAAGTGTCTTGTGAGATACTGTTCTGTAATATTGGAAGCCAAGCCATCCAACCAAACACATGTAGTAGGCATACTCTTGCCAAAACCAAGCTGCAGGGGAACAAAATTAGTCACCTAATATTTTCTATGTTATTCAAAGTTTTCATTCTAATGAGAACAATTAAAAAAAAAAAAGGTAAATGCTACGGTTATTTGTCTAATAGTATTCTACTAAATAAGGGTGGCTATTATTTAAAGGTAACCAAGATCTTGAGACAACCACACTGGTTGAATCACTTGATAAATCTGATCCTCACCTTTAACCTGTTGTTGCCAAGGTATTCACCATCCATTTTCTTAATTGCTTTGCAGACACTTGCTATGTCACAATACTGGAGAAAGGCATATTGTGGTGAGCCATTTACCTTTTTTATATCAATATCCTAGTAAAAGACAGAACATGTACATAAATTAGTAGTGCTTTAATATTACAGTGGCTTTGTTCTAGAATCCTGCATGCTTTTTAACACTGCTACATGTCTACTTACAACAATCTCTCCAAAACGCTGAAATATGTTAAGCAGGTCATGATAGGTTGTGGTTTTCTCCAAATTTCCAATGAATAATGTCCTTGTAGCTTTGGGGTGAAATTCATCTATACGTTCATCCAAAGGCCGAAATTCATTCTCACTCTCTGTTTCTAATATGGAACAGATTAGAAAACCAAGTTCAGTACACTGCTACTTCTAAATGTAACAACAACAAAATAATTATTTATAAATCACTGGAAACCAACCAGGGCCATGCCAAGCAGTGACATCAATTTGCATCCCGAAAAACAGCTTCCCTTTAGATGCACTAAGAGCTTTTTCCTGGTCCTCTTGCTGGCGGAAGAACACTAAACCATATCGGTCCTCAGAGGCACCATGGATCTGAACAGATGTTACTTTGCCATGCTTCTTAAATTCATGGAAAAGACCATCCTTCAGGCTTGTATCTAAAATTGATAGGGAGACAAAAAAAAATAATTAAATAAATAATTAAAATAAAATACAATTAAAAAAAAAAAAAAAAAAAAAAATCACACATTTATGGTCTTAGCAGATGCTGTTTTACCAAAGTGCATTGCAAGATGTTGCTAAAATTAATTGTTAAAATTCATTACAATAAATTTGAGTACAAATTCTACATATTAAATGATAAATACATAAAACTTATATGTAGGGCTGATACAATTGTGATGATTAATTGTCTGTTTTAGGGCTTTCATGATATTGGCAATTGATTGCCATACAAATTGTGATTCATACACCTCAAGAAGTAGTTTTCATATTTAACTTGGAATAATTTAGTAAAATAGGGATACATGATTTCCTTTAAAGCTATAAAAACTTATGACAAAAATATACACAATATATACATATCCAAAACTAAAAATATGTCTCTTTTTGGTAAACTTTAGTCCATTTTACATGTACACAGTTGTTTTTTGAAACACAGCCAACCTGAATAGCTATTATATTAAATATTTTGTAAGGTAAAATATTTCTGTCCTAAATTCTTAACTTTCACATTTCATGAAGCCTTGAGATTCTGTGTGTACATGAAAATGTGTTTCTTCATTTTTTCATCTCCACAAAAATATGACAAGCCGGTGTCTCTTCCTCTGTGTCACTGTGTGTCATTAACACTGCGTGTATGATACCTGCAATAGCCAAGAAGATTTGGCATTACACGATCTCTAAATTCAAGTGAAACGGGAGCAATTTTCATTCTCAATTGAGTGCTCAGATAATGCTATAACATTGGATAATGTTTGAGGCATTTATGTATTTGCTTAAAATTGTGATTGGAGTACGAAGAGCACAATAATAATGGTTATCATGACAGGCCTAGTTGTGAGTGTTAATTTGGATTTAAATGTGCTATATGCAAGATTGACAACAAGCGTCTGAAATGGGTACTGCAGTCCAAATTCAAAATATTGGACAGTTGTCTACCCCGCCCCAGACTCTAAGCTCATGCGGGTTGCCAGAATGTTGACATGCAAATTAGCCAACTCCGCATCCGTTTTAAAGGATTTCTGGGCTTTAAGCTCTCTCCATCTTCCAAAGGCATCTCCAATATTTATCCTCGTTTTACTACACCTCTGGTCATGGTGGTTTTTAGACGATGGCGAGGCTTTTTAGGTCGGGTGGAATCTGTTATCTCTGATCTAGTTTGTTTGCTGGCTTCCATGGCTGCAGCATGCAGTGTTGTTTGTCTGCAAACTTGTTCAAATCTGGCAACCTGTTGGTGTCGAAATACTATTGGTGAGTGGGCAGTGTGCGGGATCACACAGGCCAAAACATAAACAAAAATTCCAGCCCGGAATGGAAACTTAAAAATAGAATATACTGGCTGTAGCACTGTTATCAGAGAAGCCAGTATTTCAACTTGGCATGTTTCCTAATTCTCTAATGACATAATATGGTCATTTTATTGTTTAGTACAGTAAAAATGTTACATATAGCACCATTTAATCTATGGCTTGAAATTAATTTCTGAAAGTGTGTGTGTGTCTAGGGTTTTCTCCCAAAGGCCTTGGCATTCTCATTGAGAAGTTCTTCTTTGCTCAGAGCGTAAAATAAGTTTGGAGGAGCATTTAAATATGAGGACACACAAGACTACATGTAAAACCTTAACTAATGTAAAATGAACATGTGTTATCAATGATGCCTCATTCATTGAGTACAATTCTCAAAAGATAAGTATAAAAAGCTGTCGATGACCACTCGATGAGGATTTAAAGAAATATACTATACATGCAGCAGACAATTTTTACTTTGTCATGTTTACATTCTGCATTCATGGGGCTAATGTGCTAACACGCTATACATGCCTCAAAATATGGGCTGGTAATCCTCTGCTATTGCAATTTATAAATACACTGACACTCTGCAAAGATGGGTGTATAAAAGAGTGTTAATGGGCACAATACAGACAAAAGAATGATGATAGGCATATCTTATTTTGGGCAGATGTGTGAATGGCTTTCGGCTGCAGTTGGAACAACAGAGTGAATAGGCACATGAGTACAGTATTTGATTCCTTTTGTAGACTAATAAAAAAAAAAATATATATATTTTTTTTAAAAACAGGTTCTTGGATAATGTCTCTACATGAGCGATTATACAGAAGTTTGCAAAAGTTGGCTAATATCTCAGTGTTTGTTAACTGATCGTAACTGAATTTAAGCAATATTGAAGCATCTGAAATTTTACAACAATTTCACGGGGGATACTTTTCTCAAATCTTACCTCTAGTTGTATTCAGATGGAATGATTTTTAAGTATGCATTATAGCCCTTCTCTCAGTCACTTGTTTCCAAGCAAGACATGCAATCATGTGCTGACATACATTTATACTGTTGTTCTTGGCAAATAACTTTAACTACCTGTTTCAATATTTGTCAAAGCGATAGTTCAAAACTCGACCTCATGTTGTTCCAAGCCCATATGAATTTCTCTCTCTTGTAGTACACAATAGAAAAAGTTGGCGTAAAGACCACTCCTTTTCGTTCGTTTTTTTAATTTTTTTATATATACAATGATTGTGAATGGTGACTGAGACTAATATTCTTCCTAACATATCCGAGTTCCATGGGTGAAAGTCATATGGATTAATTAAAAAACGAAGGCAAGCAAGTGATGACAGAATTTGTATTTTGGGGTCAACTATCTCTTTAAGAGGTCAATTTACAAGTCATTGCTCACCAGTTTAAAGTTGACAAAATGCACAAAACAAATAACAGACAAAATCCTGAAAGAGGCGATCTTGCTGCTAAATCAGTTGTTTATTACAAATAGATAAGATGTATATTCAAAATAGATGGTAAGATGATATTTTAAAAATTATGCATTTATATTATTAATATTATGTTATGTACAGCCGTGGCCAAAATATTGGCAGTGACATACATTTTGTGTTTTGCAAAGTTTGCTGCTTCAGTATTTGTAGATAATTTTTTCACATGTTTTTATGGTGTATACTGGAAAACAATGATTAGCATTTCATGAGTTTTAAAGGCTCTTATTGGCAAAAACATTCAAAATATGCAAAGAGTCAATATTTACAGTGTTGACCCATGTTCTTCATAACCTCTGCAATTCGCTCTGGCATGCTGGATATCAGCTTCTGGGCCAAATCCTGACTGATGGCGATCCATTCTTGACTTATTACTGCTCGGAGTTGTAAATCACAATTTGTGGGCTTCTGCTTGTCCACTCTCATTTGAGGATTGTCCACAGGTTCTCTATGGGATTAAGATCCGGGGAGTTGCCTGGCCACGGATCCAAAATTTCAATATAATGATCTCCGAGCCACTTCATTATCACTCTTGCCTTGTGACATTGTGCTCCATCATGCTGGAAAATGCACGGATCATCACCAAATTGCTCCTGGATTGTTGTGAGAAGTTGCTCTTGCACGACGTTTTGATACCATTCTTTATTCGTGGCAGTGATTTTGGGCAGAATTGTGAGAGAGCCCACGCCCTTGCATGAAAAGAAACCTCACACATGGATGGTCTCAGGCTGCTTCACTGTTGACATGACACAGGACTCATGGTAGTGTTCACCTTTTCTTCTCCAGACTATCGATTTTCCAGATGTCCCAAACAGTCGGAAGGGGGATTCATCAGAGAAAATAACTTTGCACCAGTCTTCTACTGTCCAATCCTTGTACTTCCAGCAGAATTTCAGTCTGTCCTTGATGTTTTTTTTGGAAAGAAGTGGCTTCTTTGCTGCCCTTCTTGTCACCAGGTCATTGTCCAAAAGTCTTGGCCTCACTGTGCGTGCAGATGCACATCCTGCTGCCAATATTGAGAAAGCTCTGCACGTGATGACACGATTCCATGGCTGACTCCTCAGGAGGAGACAGTCCTGGCGCTTGCTGGACACTCTGGGACGTCCTGAAGCCTTCTTCACTGCAGTTGAACCTCTCTCCTTGAAGTTCTTGATGATCCGGTAAATGGTTCTTTTAGGTGCAATATTCTTTGCCGCAATTTCCTTGCATGTGAGGCCATTTTGATGCATAGTGATGATGGCTGGACGTCTTTCTTTAGAGGTAACCATTGCTAACAAGAACACAATGATTGGAAGCACTTCTTCCCTCCTTTTATAGCAATCAGTCTGCTCTTATAATCCAATCAGAATGATAGAGTGATTTCACCTGACTAGTACATGTTCACAGTTAAATGATGTTAGCTAATCATTTTGTGCCAGGGCCAAAAAACAGTGAAAATTGTGTTTTTGTGATAGTAAATTTCTTTTGGCCAATTAAGCTTTTTGCAATTATTTAAAATGCATCTGATCACTGCACAATAATCTAGAAACAATGTGAATCAACACCACAACAACTGAAGCAGAAAACTTTGTGAAACACAAAATTGTTACTGACAATATTTTTCGCCACGGCTGTATATTATTACCCATATACAGGCATACTTGTATAAACTTATTCCCATGGCAGAGAAAATACCTATATACATCAGAACTCGAGAGATGTAACAGGTGTTTATAAGGATGATAAACTTGCCTGAAGTTCTGAGTAATTCTGGTAGCATTACAAACAAAGCATTTTTGCTCTTTCTGCCATTCTTGTCAAAGGTGCTTTAATACTAGCAAGCAGCACGATGTGACGAGGCAAAACTATATTGCATCAATGTTGCACACTTGCAATGTAGACAGCTTTGTTGGTTATAAACAGGAGCGATGGTATAATGCCATTTGCATGTTGATTTAACAGGTTTTTACATCTTTAAGTTTACCAAATATGCAACAACTCATGTAAAATAGATGTGATAGAGAGAGAGACGCAGCATAGACAATTACTTACATTGATTTTGAAATTACGGTAAAAAGACACATTGATTCTGAAATTACGGTAAAAAGACAAAGTTTTATTGTGTGCAATACCTGAAATACTGTGCCGAATTTCACGCCCTGTTAACTTAACTTCAATCACAATCATACAAGCCTCACCTGTAGAGCGCACAGGAAGGTTCTGCACTTTTATACCAAAACTTTTGCGTGGTTCATCTTTATCCAGTGAAGTTAAGGGTAGGGCAGAAGGGGCAGGTACAGCTGTTGACTGAACAGACCGAGCGGGAGATTGATCACTGGAGCTGCTGCTGGAATCACTGCTTACAGAGTAAAAAAAATAAAAGCAGACACTTAGTATGTAGATGGCATTGCAGTTTTTTTTGTTTGTTTTTGGACATTCACAGTGTTATTACCAAAGGTAAACAACTAATGTAGATCATACTATTCAGAAGCAAAGCAAGACTACATATATAACAAAATCTTAAGTCAAATAATATGGAAAGGTCCTGGAATATAAGAGTTGCCTTGTTTGTAATGTTTGTTGATTCCTCTGCAAAGCAAGTGAAACATTTAAACAGCAGTTAATTTTCCCACCTCAGAGAGACAGTATCGCAAAAAAGAAATACTGCCTGTATGCAAATATGAATCTTCAACACATAGGTATATACCACTTTAGGACATTTTATAAATTATTTGCACCAAAGTATTATTGGAAACAATATTTAAAATAAATTCTACCCAGAAAGGTGTCAGACACACTTTATTTGACACACATGTCAATATCAATCTATTTAATAAATGTAAAAAGAAAAAAAGAATATACAATTCTGATTCTGCTTTATTTCTCTATACATCATAAAAACAAATATATATATGTATATAATTTTGCCCAAAAAAAATTGTCTTTCAAAATTAAATTGCAATAAACTCAAAGCCTAACCAACTCAATTGCACAATGGGCATGAAATAAAAGTGGATTCTTCTTTACGCACTATGATTCAGCCATATAAATGGCTTCCCTTTTGTGTGTTTACATCTTTGCACTGCCCTCTTTTCACTCTCACTTGAAGAAGTGCTGCTGATAGGGGCTGGCCTGTGGGAGTGGGCAGGGAGCCAGCAGTAGCTAGAAATTTCCAGTTCCAACTGGATCTCACGGGGGTGGGGGGGTTCAAGTGGGCAGTGTGAAAATACACCAGCCGTTGTTTCTTAAAATTCCCCAACAGCATTTCTCCTTGAAAAGCATACAATACTAAAATACAGGAAAACCTCATTGTAATTTTCCATTTACAAAAAACAACTCTGCATTCTTATTATAAAGGTCTATTTATTTAACTTTCTGTTATGACTCATGAGGAAAAACATGTTTTAAATTGTACATCAATGCCCTCTACTTTAACCGAACAAAAACTATTGATGACATAACATTTTATTATACGAATATACATGCTAAAAAATGTATATTTCCTATTCTGAAAACTCAATTTAATGCCCCCAGACCCCTTTTAAAGACCTGTCTAGCACCTCTTTATACATATTGACAGTCAACAACCTTCCTTCGCAGATGTGTGATTTATTTACTATGAAAAGGTGCACCAAGTAATTGT